>NC_073304.1:114412456-114712456 GCF_027595985.1 Sorex araneus
CTTCCTTCCTTCCTTCCTTCCTCCCTCCCTCTTCTTCCTTCCTTCCTTCCTTCCTTCCTTCCTTCCTTCCTTCCTTCCTTCCTTCCTTCCTTCCTTCCTCCCTCCCTTCCTTCCTCCTTCCCTCCCTTCCTTCCCCTTTTCCCTCACTCAAACATCCCTCAGGCTCCTTTTCTTGGCATCTTCATCTTTTATTTTGCCTTTTGTGTCTTCCATTCATCTACCAATCCAGGTGCTTATTTCCTCTAAGACTCCAACTCTCTGGTACCTAATGAAATACGTACAGTTTCAAATTTGCACTGTTCTCTCTAAATAGTTCCCACTGTGGGAACACCTACCTTCTTGACATGACTTTGTTCTTTTCATTGCCATTCACCATCTTCCCCACTTTCCTTATCACAATAAAACAATGGTGACCATCCCACCCCATCTCTCCTTTTCTATCCCACTTTGCATTTGCTAGTGCCCATCTCCCATTTTTCTAGGATGTATACACAGAATGTCCTTCTTAATTATATTGACAACACAGGTTCCCAGTGAGGATTCACCCAACCTCAAGTCTCGTTCCATTATGACCATGGATTCCTGCTAGATGTTTCCATAATAGTCCTCTGCCTAGCTCTGTGTTGCTGATTTACATGCTTGTTTGCAGTTTATGAGGAGGAATAAAATGCACCAACTGCCAAGCTCCTCATTTTTATGATGCCAGTTGTTGTGCTAGCATTCATTTCCTATTTATTCACCTTGGGGTAATCTCCTTATCTAATGCTAATAGTTTTACCCATTTAAAGTAGAGAAAAGCCCAGGCGCTTTCTCATGCCTAAATTTAGAGAACCAAATAAATAAGTAAAGAGAAGTCTGAAAATTCTGAACCCTTTGGAGCCAAATTCCCTGTCCCTGTTTGCTATGTAAAGTATGGCTCATTTCTTTGATCTTGAGTAATAATAATTCTGAGGAGTTATACTGTTTTCATATGCTTCAAAGCTGTGTCAAAGTTTTGCTGCTTAAGGGTACTTCTTTATTCTGTTGGCTCTTGGGTACCAAGATGACAGGTCTTCTGTACGAGGTGGAAGCTTTTTTAAGTCGTAGCCTTCAGCAAAACATCAAATTACCAAATCCAGGGTAACATACTTCTACACAAATGCCTTTCCTGTAGATATATTATACCATATATATTAAATACTTTAGTGTTACACGCTACATTTTATGTGCAATAGAAAGTGATGGTTTGAGGTAGCCTTGGGGGGACTTTTTTTCCACAAGCAGAAAAAGCTAGTGTATACCGTATCGAGTATGGTTTTTACAGGACTTTCTGCCCGAAGGCCTTTGTAAATAAGTAATGATCAACAGATTGGCTGTGGGTTTTTGAAAAGCATGCCTGTGTCAGTTTGCATGATGGGGGAGAATTTTCAAAGTGGGGCTTGCTTTCATTGTCTGTCGGAGAGGAACCGAGGGAGGCAGCCCTCCTGGGTGCGAGCTGTCAGCTCTGTGGTCCATCAGGATTGCTAATCCTGGGTCAGGCGGAGTGCTGAAACTTGCCACACTACTGAACTTGGGTATCTGCTGCTGGTGCCTTTGGGCTGCTGCTGTGGTCATGGCTACTGTTGTCAATTTGCTTTATCAACTGCAGTGGACTCCATGGTAGCTCAGTTGGCAGGGACTGTCCCATCCAATCTGAGAAGCTCCGCCCTTTCGGTGTCTTTCTGTTTCCTTGCTGCTGTACCTACTTTGTCTGAGGCGGAAGCATAGGACCAGGTACCTCTTTGTTTTCTGTCACCTCCGTTGCAGAAATCAAGAACACTAGGCATTTATTTGGGTTGAGTACCGGCGCTGGTGCTGAGGTTGCCAGGACTTGATTTTGCTAGACCTGCTATTGACTGAAAACAGAGACTTAGGTATCACCTGGCGGCCTCTCCATGTCTCCCTGTCTCTTCCAAAACTCCCTTTCGGATACCAGAGATAGGATATAGGACTCCTATGTCCTCTTCCTTTTGACCTGAAAAATCTATAAAGGAAGCTAATGACTGACTTAAAGTGGATTTTTTTTTGACAACAGTCTGTGACTGACTACTTGGGTGGAATCAATCATTCTTAATGTGGGCAGGTTTTAGTGGCCTATGGGCAGTGATAGGAATAGCACCAAGAGAAATTGGAGAGCCCAGAATGGATGAGGATAGGCTTTAATTTACCACTGTGGTCTACAAATAAAAACAGGCTTCTGTGTGAGGGGTCCTTGCAAATCGTGAATTGCCATTGGGCTTCTGCCCTAAAGGACTCTTTCTTCCCTTATTCTGGTCTCAGGCTTCCCTTGCTTCTTAAGTGTCACTTAAGTCTCTGCACAGTCATTATATGAACAGCCTCATTTTGTGTGTCTGGATCCTAGTGCGGTTATGTTTTTTAGTGTCCTGATGAAGCCACCCTCACAGCCAAATGGTGAGTCTTTGTTCCAAGCCAGGGATTCCTGTGTCATGATTGAAAATCCCTGCTTAATTTACCAAGCAGGAGTAGGATGGGGATATTCCCCTGTTCTTGGGATTTAATCTTCTTTTCTTATCTCCTAACATGGAGCTATTTAATGAGTCTCTCCTAATTTTCCTTTGAAAGCACCAAGCACCAATATTCTAGTTCTCCCAACTTGCTAGGTTTACCCTGGAAAGGAAGCTGTATTATTTTTAACCTTCCAAGGGTTTGGAGGGCAAGAACTCTGTCTCTAAGTAATGAAGTCAAGGGTTCTTAATTTGGAGGCCTCACAGACCACATTGAAGGTTCAACAGCAGCTTTCTGGAAGATAACTCTAGAAAAAAGAAAATTCAATGGACGGGGTTGAAAAGATCCACAGACCCAATGGCTTTTCCTGGCACAGACACATTAAGTTCCCACCACAGCCAATTTCAAATAGCTGCATTCATTTTGGATGTGGAGAGTATTTTTTTTTTATTTTTTGGGTCACAACTGACAATGCACAGGGGTTACTCCTGGCTCTGCACTCAGGGATTACTCCTGGCAGGAGACCATATGGGATGCTGGGAATCGAACCCGGGTTGGTCACGTGCAAGGCAAATGCCCTACCTGCTGTGCTATCACTTCAGTTCCATGGAGAGTATTTCTTCAGTGGTTAGATTGCCTAAATGTGTGGGCACTCATTACTATATCCCCAAATACAATTTCAAAATACTGTGCATTTCAGCTGTTTTTATTCCTTTACTCATATTAATTTCCACCCAGCAAATAGTAAGAGCCTATTATATTCAAGGTACCATGGAAGGTTCTTAAAATATCTAAAGTAAGATGGAAAAGAGTAGGTTCCTATCTTCAAAGAATTCACAGTTTGACTTAGGAGACAGACAGGCATATATGGAAAAATAGAGTACAAATGACATAGAGGTCTTCCAGCATGGCTCTGAGAACATAGAGCACTGTCTTTACCTCTGCCTTAGAGAACAGGCATGGTTTGTGGAGAAGGTACTGGCAAACCTAATCCTGCATGATGAGAACTCCTGCTGTTTATTTACTAGGTTCCAGGCATCATCCCAAGAGTTTTAAGACAGAGAATGTATTAAATACTGACTATAACCCCCTTAGTAGGTAATCCTCTTCTTTCCCACTTTACAGATGAGGAGGCTGAGTCTTAAAGTTTGATAAATCTAGTAAACTGTGCTTAATTAGGAATACTTTGGTCCAAGTTGTTGGGCTGCTGAATTTGTTTTAAGAACTAATTCATTAGTCTGCCCATGGAGGAAATAAAGAAAGGTGTAAGGCGACAAGCAAAGGTATGGGGTGGCTGAAACCAGTGGAGCCAGGACTCTTTAGAGCTAGAGTTTAAATTCTGAGTGTGTTGGGACAGCCTATTCTTGACATTGGCTGGGGGAACTCTTGCAGGTTTTTGAGGAGGCAAAACATTGTATTTTGGGAGGATCACTGGTTTCAGTTTCAATCCCACTTGCCAGGCTTCTGGAGATCAGACATGTGACAGCTCCATTACCTTCTGGTGTCTTCCAAAGTACCCCATCATTTAGGATCTGCTACATAGACCAGAAGGGAACTAGATAATCCACCCAGGAGGGACACACAGCATTCCTGACACCTTTCATTATCACACCTACTTCTGGAGGAGCGAGGGCACTTGCAGAAAGATTGAGTCTCACTGGCCATGAGGACTTAGACCAGATGTGTTTGTTATGTAGATCATAGAGAGAAAGCATGAAGCTGGCGAGCAAGAGTTCATTTGATAGCAGTATAGCAGTCAACAGCCAAAACAGAGAAGTTCAACTCAGTGAAGGGAGCCTTATGCTCTGATCCTCAGACGGTGTTAATTTGAGGAAAGCAGACTGTCCTCTTGGACATTAACTGGTCACTAAGTGAAATAAGTTCATCTTCTTGTGAAATCTTATTTCCTCTCTTTTGACTCATACTTTTCATGGGGTGTTTGTGGTTAGAAATACCAGCTTGAACAGTTTTAGTAGTGAAAAATGGCACAATGGTCTGAGCCTACTTAGGGTTGGGGGCACAATAACCACTCCCAGTTCTTTCCACTAGGAAGAATGGAGAAGAAAGGCAGGACAGCTTAGCTAAGTACACCCAGTCCTAGTTCACAAAGAAATCGCAAATAGTGAGCTCAAAGGGGCCAAAGGCGAGAGAGACGGTGGGTCTCCATGCAAGACTTGCGCTTATTAGACACAGGTCCCTAGACAAGCTGCATGCTCAGCAGAAGACCGTTATTCTGCCCTCCTGTTTTAAGAGTATCTTGAAGACTGACTTTTTATTTAGGAGTGTAGAATAATGTCAGTTCTCTCGACTTATCTCCACAGAGGCAATCATCTCCTTTCATCGAGCATGGCAGCTGTCTAACAAGAGCTGATGTGTTAGTTGGCAGCAATGCTTGTTTATGTGTTGGCAAGAAAAACATTTCCTGTAGATATAGAGATACAGAGAAGATGAAAGATACTCCAGTGTTGCCCGAGATCCTGCCCCAAAGTTGTGAGAACCTGTCATGGTGACTTCAATGCTGGTCATCTGATGGGAGACAGTGTGGGAGCTGTGGGTAGATGGGTCTCAACAGTTGGCCACCCTTGGAGGCACCTTGATTAATCAAGAAAAAAAAAAACACATGGCCAATGAGCAGGTGGGTAGAGGCTGTGTTAAAGAATAAACTAAGGCAGAAGCCAGAATTCAGAGTTTGGGATCTAGGTAATGCAGCAGGAAGTAGAAGTGCTCCAGAAGTAAGATATACTCCAGAATGAGGCAGAAATATTTGGAACCGTTCATGGTACTGAAAACCCACTTAGGATCCTTTTTGCTTTCTTGTCTCCAGTCACAACACAACCAGACTCCCAGTCAGATGGCTCAATACCGCCATGCTAGCTCCTATGGAACAGAATAAGAGACAGACAATAAGAGTTTCCATGGAACAGAGTAAGAGAAGAGTAGAAAATCAAATTTATGAATACTGTATTCTTAAAGAACTATCATTTGGTTGATTTTCTGATTATTTTGGCTATGTTTTTAATTGGCTAGACATAGAGGTCAGTGAAAGAGTCATTAATATGGCATCCAGCTTAGGAATCTCCATCAAATATTGACAGAACCTCTTCTGGAGGTCATCAGGGAAACAACCCAGACACACTTTCCCCCAAGTCCTAGAGTCTGAACAGAGAGGCCAGAACTGGGACTAGAATTAAACATGAGTCTTTGTAGAAGTACTTTTGTCTCCCTTCAAATCATGATGGCTATTTGTGGGGTCCCCCCTGCGGGCATCATCCTGTCCCGCAGGGAGGACCTTTCGTGGGGCTAAGGAGGGGACGCAACCGAACAAAGGAACAAAGAGACGCAGGGCCAGAAGGAGGAGGAGAGAAAGAGAGAGGGTTTATTCACAGCAGTTACAATACTTATACCTCTTGGTGGGAGGGGGCAGTATGCATGCTTGGACCCCCATAGGAACAATAGTAAAATGCAGATCAGGCATGGGTGTTGGGCAGATCAGGCATGGGCGTTGGCTAGTGAGAGGAATGGCGAACTGATAAGATCAGTGGTGACCTTGTTACAGGAATCCCAAGTAAGCCTCGGCTTGACTAGAGGATAAGAGCCGGGCTTGTAAAATGGCTCCCTACAGCTATTCAAACCCAGTTCCTGTAAAGTGAAACAGAGCAAGAGCTTTGGTTGTTTCCAGATTGTCTCAAGGTATCAAAGGTAAGGAGGCTCTTATGGGTCATGTTTCCTCATCTCCAAAAAAGAAACAAGTCTCTGAGGACTGGTTTAGAGACTGTTCCAAACTAGAGGTCATTCAGCAGCCCATCCTGGTATCTTGTTGCTTTATTGGACATCTATCATGTTCTCTATTGGGCTCTGGAAACACACAGAAGAGTGTCCCTTGCCTGCCAGAAGTTTGTCTTCTAATGCATAAGCTAGAAATGCAGATTATTTTTGAAACATCATATCCTTTTTTTTTTTAGCTTTTTGGGTCACACCTGGCAATACACAGGAGTCACTTCTGGCTCTGCACTCAGGAATTACACCTGGCAGTGCTC
This sequence comes from Sorex araneus, assembly GCF_027595985.1. Taxonomy (NCBI): domain Eukaryota; kingdom Metazoa; phylum Chordata; class Mammalia; order Eulipotyphla; family Soricidae; genus Sorex; species Sorex araneus. The sequence continues at coordinate 114,418,978 of NC_073304.1, forward strand.
AGGGGACCATATGGGATGCTGGGAATCGAATCCGGGTCGGCCACGTGCAAGACAAACACCCTCCCTGCTGTGCTATATCTCCAGCCCCCATCATATCCTTTCTTCAGGCATTTCAAGGAAGGGAAAGCAGTGTCTCTGTACTTGTTGATGAGGACAGCTTCCAGAGGAACTGGAAGCCTCAGAAGTGTCCTGCTATCTCTGTTACGGTGTCTAACATATTAGAGACCTATTACAATCAGTGTGGCCTCTTGCATGCCCGACATTCACAGCCCTGACCACTGCAGCTGCAATCACCTCTAAATGGATGTGTGTAATGACAGAAAAAGCCTTATCATGGAATGAGAAATTAGATCTGAGAAATAAATCGGGGTTAAGGGTGCAATTTTAAAACCATTTTTAGTATTACCCCCAAAACGTTTTTGTTGATTTGGTGTTGTACTTTCACGTAAATTTCTAAAGTCTAGCGTGAACCCCAGCCTTGGGGGAAAAATGGGATTTGCCTGAAAGAGGAACTGTGCTCTTTAAAATATAATGCTGGCTTCCTCACAGCAGGTTTGCTAGAGAAGGGATTTGAGGTTTTGCTTTAGGCAGTTGTCTTCAAGGGAAGGTTTTTTTTGTTTCTGCTGTAGTGGAGCATTTAGTTCACTTCCTGAGATTAATTGATGGCAAGTGGCATTCCTTGCTCTGCAAACCCTCAAAACAATGATTTTTTATTCTTTATTTGAAGTCAGGCATGCTTAATTTCTAGCTGTGGACTTAGGAAGTGTGAACTGTGATTCAATAAGCGTAGATATGAAAAATTTAACTCACTGGGGCATCTCGGTTGTACAAATACAGATTTTTTTCTAAGTGAGTGTTTAGAGATGGGGACATGACAAAAGCTCCCTGATGTTAGTTGATTATTGAGCTTATCTTCATATGTTGCCCTGAAAGGCGCATGTGGTTATTTTCTATTGCTTATTCATACAAGCTATACATTTTATAAATGCCCATGATCTGGTCATGCCTTTCTGCTTGCATCTTTGAGCACTGTGATTCGGGTTGCTGCAATGGACAATATCCAGCTGCCACCTGCAAGTAGGAAAGGGCTATCAGAGTTAGTAGCAAGCCTTCCAGCCAAGAAAACTCTATTCACTAGCCTTGCCTCCTATCACTTATTATACCACCTTAGCAACATTATTTATGTAATGTTTCCCATCCATGCAGAGAAGTGACAACAATAAAAATAACCTGCAGTTATTGTGATGAGTAAGTACTAAAATACAGGGGAGAATTTCAGCACAGCAAAATTTTAAGTGTTCGACGCATGGTGGCTGTTTATGCTGTCCAAAAAGCACAGAAACAACTTATTAGAATAGAGATTTTATTGCAAGAAAACAACTAATAAAAGTTGGGATGCATGTCCACCAGCTCAGGCTGTAGCTTCAAAGAGAGGAAGTGTGGGTCTGCATTTATACTTGGTAGAGTCAGGGTGGCACAGCTTATACACTTTTAGTAGTTTTCAAGAAAACCATGCCTATTCATAAGGAGTGAAGGTGGGTGTTTGAAATTGTGGATTACACAATGAACGGATGTATAGAGTATGTACAGAAAGTGACAGAGAACTGTCACCACGGCATGTAACCTTTGGTATGGCAATGAGAAGAAATGTGACTGGAGTTTGAGGAAAATTCTGTTGTGCATCTCCACTGATTGTCCAGTCAGGGCATAGGGTTCTTACATAGATATAAAGGGTCCTCTATAAAGACATTCTTGAGGCTCTTTTTTGGCCCAATCAAAGCGTAAAGGAAGTAGCAAGGTAGACTTCTCCCAAGAGAGGTTGTTACATCCTCCAAACTGGAAGTCTCACAGGAGTTCTTAAACCCAGAGAATCCTACACTTGCTGGGCAGTGAGAGAAGATGAAAGAGTTGCAAATATCTTAATTATTAGACCAGTCAGCAATAACGACAGTGATGGTAGTTATATTGGTAGTGCTTAGTGATCGTGGAAGTCATTAGCTATATTTTTATATTGAACTACTCTGTCCTGTCTCCTTTCATTACTTATAAGGGCTATGTATGAGTTCTAAGTAAAGTCTAAAACATAATAATAATGATCATGATCATAAGAAGAAGAAGAAGAAGCATGTGTTGAGTGCATGTGTGCTCTGTCAGGTCCTATTTCCTAAGTGAACAACATGTCCTTATTCATAAAATGCTTATATTGAATCCATTTTGTAATGATGGCTAATATTCATGTTTTATAGATAAAGAAACTGAGGCGAGGCACAATGTAGCAATTTGTCCATATCAAAACTGGAAGTAGATATTTTGGTTCTGGAGTCAGCACACTTTAAGACAGTGCTGCATTGTTACAAAGTAAATAGTTGGTTTCCTGTCCTCAGTAGGATCTACTTACAAACACACTCTTTGGAGATCTACTCTTGGCTGGTCTGAGCAAACTAACTGATCAGTGTCCAATCTTCCTCTTTCATTTGGGTTGGGTTGTCAGCCCTCAAATGCAAGTGTAATTCAATGTCCAGGGAGAAATTTCCTCTCTCACACAGAGTAGATATATGTACATTGAGTTGGGGGAGGGGGAAGGAATCTTGGTCCAAATTCTTTGAACGAGTTTCTGTGTATTTCTGGTATAATTCTCTGTATTCCTAAACCGGTAGCATGATGATTTCTCCTTTCAATGTCCAGGTGATGTTGTGTATGGAGGACTTCTAGAATCCTGAGTATAGTGAGAACTGATGAATTGCTTCTGTTTTCATTTAAGACACATGATTAGTTTCTAGGGTTGCAGTCACAGAGAATCATAGGCGAAGTATCTTAAGCCCAGAGATCTCTTAAACTCAGAGATGAATTTTCTCAAATTTATGGGGTCTAGAAGTCCTGAAGTCCTAAAAGTCCAAGGCACTGCAGGGTTGGTTCCTTCTGAGGTCAAGAAGAACATTTTTCCAGGTCTCTCTGCTTGGCTTAAAGATAATTGTCTTTCCCTGGTTTCCTCACAGTGTCTTTCACTGAATGTATCTGTTTTCAGTTATCCTCTTTTTATAAAGATATCAGACATATTGAGTGAGAGCCTACCTTAATGACCTCATTTTAGTTTAATCACCTCTTGAAAAACCATATCTCAAAATTTGAGCAGTGTGATGTCTGGGACAGGTTAGGACTTTAGCATAAAAACTTTGTGGATGATGCAATGTAGCACATAGCTATCTACTCAGATTCATTTCAATGAATAGGACTTTTATTACCCTAAAATAAAAGCAGGTTCATTAGCTCAGTTGTGACAAGTCTTGAGTTAGTTATGGTGCATTTTAAGGAAATTCGGGGTTACTTCCTAAATTGGGAAAGTACATGAAGATATGAAAAACAATATGTAGTAGTGACCCTGGGTTCTACTAAGAAGTCCCTGAAGGATTTTCTGAGAGCATGAGGACAGTTCTCTGTCATTTTATGAACTATCGTGAATGGTACGTTTGTCAGGTTACTAATGGCCCTCCTTTCTGTGTAAAACTAATAACCCAATTCCTTTTTGGGACTTCCTCTGACCACAGAAATATAAGCAGTGATGCTCTGTAGCAAACTCTTGGAATTATTCTATTAATCTAAATTCCATAAACCTCAGTTTAAAAGCAGAAGTTTCCATGGGCAACTGCCTGTTCACTCTTCACCTATCTTGAAGCCCTCTCAACAGCATAAAGCAAATAAAGCGCTTGAAATCACAATGGAAACAAACAGAGTAAAGACATTTATCCTTGATGGCCAAGCACAGTTACAGATTCTTGTGTTGCTGGAATGAATCATGTTCCAAGCTTCCTCCCAGACAGTGGAATCAGTGAATGAGGAACAGTTCTAGCCTTTAATGGAACTGTAAAGTCATCAGTCTTCATTGCTTCTTATCTACCATCTTAGCTCCAACAACTTTTCTTCACTTACTTGGTACTCTCCAACCTTTTAATGTCCAACAGAGGTTCAATATTTCCAATACCTTTCTAGCAACCACTTTTCCCAATAAGAAAGTGCACTTCTTCAAACCTTAAAAGTCTGTTAGGCATACCCAACATTTATAATTAGATTCTTTCTTATCCCCAGTTTTTCTGGAACGGTTCAAATGATAAAAAAAATCCATTTCCATGAGAGAACTCTATTTTTTTTCAAGTTTTATAACATTTTTTCCAGAAGCTTAACTTTTGCTTTAAGCACTCTTTCTAGTCTGCCTTTTGTCAGTCATACTTAATCAGTTGAATCTTCCCCTTGACCAACATTGTAATCTTAGATCCAGTAATACCTCCAATATCATTTTTATGTGCAATTCTTTGGCTCTTCTCTTATGTCTGCAACTTTCTAAAATTTCACACTGGTTATTTTAAAATTAACATCAAAATATGCTGAGATTCTTCCTCACCTTTTAGGAATAATATATATTTTATCTTCTCTAACACATCTCCCTTGATGTTACTCAAATACAGAATTATTAATAGCTTCCAAATTTTCTCACCTTGTATATTACTTTTCTAAAATGACACAGTATATTCCAACTATTGGTTGACATTTTCTCTCTCTTGATATTATGACTTTTTGACTCTTTTTGCTGTTTGCATTGGTTTTGTTTGGGGCCCACACCCAGCTATGCTCAGGAGTTACTCCTGGCTCTGCCCTCAGAAATTGCTCCTTGCAGTGATCAGGGACCATATGGGGTGCCAAAGATCAAACCTGGGACAGTCGCATGCAAAGCAAACACATTATCTTCTGTATTGTCGCTCCAGCACCACTCATTATGGCTGTTTTTGTCACTTCACTATTATTATAGTATCCTCTATTTTTCTTAAGAGGAAGAAGGTTCATGTTTATTGGTTGTTTTGCTGATTCAAAGAAAATAATATTAAAATTCCAGATACCGTAACTGACTAGAAAGGAAATAACATTTTTTTAGTGAGGTTTTGATGGTCCTTGGATCAATCCTTTTGAGGAAGATTCTAAACAACCTACATTTAAATTATCCAGGCACACTGAGAGACTTGAGAATACAGGGAGTCTGAGGTCTGGCAAACCACTGAGACTTCCCAGATGCTTCTTGATGTTCTAGTTAATATTATGGTAGGAGCCCTAGTGCCAGATTATACCCAGTTTTTCCAGACTCCCATCCTATTTAATAAGGCTTGACATTTACAGATATGTCTTTTTCCTTCTCTTTGAGTAGATATTGATCATCATAGTTGATTATTTACTTTTGTAAGATGGGAGTGGGAAGCCACATCTACAGAGAAAGATAAGGAATCAAAAGATTCTTTATCTTCCAAGGCACATATTTTTAAAAAGGAATTTTGGCCAGTGTCATTTTTCATTATCATTTACTTGCTTCCTGATATTATGTGAATGTAATCATAGATTTTTTAAATCCTTTGAAAGCCCTGGAGCCAGGTCTCAGATAATTCTTCCTCTTCAACCAATAAGCAGGACAAGATAATGTGAACCTGACTCTATAACTTTAGGGAAAGTTTATTAATATTCACTTGCTAAAATATTTTCTTCTAGGACTGGAAAAATTTATTCTATTCCCATTTTCAAACTTCTTCTGATGACTTGGAGTCACTTACCTATTTCACACAGCAGATCTCTGTGGCATCTTACTTCAAGGACCAAAAAAAACCAAGTATTTATTCTTACTCTGACCAGTCCTTATCAACAAATGTCTCTTTATTTTAACTTCTTTCACTGACTTTAATATTATAATGCTGATCTGATGGTTTATAACACTAATACTTAACCTGTATTCCAGCTACTGAAACACTCTTTCTAGGTGGCTAGTTATTTTCCTTTTAAGATCAGATATGATATTTCCTATAGCAAACCAACATGGTAATGGAAGACACCTTTGCATGGTAAACTCATGTGTGTATTTGTCATTTGTTGTAACCTAAAAGCGAGTTCTTAAGAACAAACATATGCAGTGATGGTCTTGCCATCTATGCAGAGCAGTTAAAGCCGTGGAGGATATCCTGAAAGCTTAATTCTAGCTCTGTGGCACATGAAGGAGAAACCACTGTCTCATTCTCTGTGTTCTGGAGATAGAAATGAGAATTATCAGAGAAATTTCAGAGAAACACTAAAACTAAATAAATATTTACAGCCCACATAGAATATTTACAAAGTAAATATATTTTACATTCATTTGGGGGAGAATTTCAATTTTCTCATGTTTCTTTTCTTGAATTTAATATTTAGAGCAGATAGCTCCTCTGCCAGGACAACAAGGTATGCCTGCAACATTGTCCTGCTGATATACTCGGTCAATGTTCTAAAAACCCAACAATGTTTTCAAAGTGAAGTACAACATCACTATCAGAAATAGGGTCTGGGCAGTGGGTAGGGAATGCAAAATGTAGGAGCATGTTCTTTAGGGATTGTTGGCTCAGCTCTATCAAGCCACTAATGGGAAGGCCTCTGTAAAGTCGTATTCCATTTCTATCAGTAAAGGAGGCAGGAGAGGATATGTGTTGCCCTGAGAATTCCAAACAAGTTGATTAAGATGTGTGTGAGCTTGAGGCTCTCATCCAAGGAATGCTGCAGTTGGGAGGTGCATGTATGTGTGTGCCTGTATGTGTGTGGTGGGGGGGGGGGGCTGTCATTGGACAGTTTGTGCAAATACAGTTGTCAAGGCAAAGAGAGAGGGTGTTGTTTAGCATTAAAGTCGTGTATTCCAGATGTGGGCACTTGGTAGTCAATCTGCTCTGAAGTGACACGTTGCTGAATCTTTAAAGGGCTTCAGCTGGGGAGAGCAAAATCTGATTGGGCAAATTGCTAAAATATTTAAAGTGCAGCCTGTTAAAGCTTTTACTGCGAAGAGCATCATGTCAGAAGTTGTAGTCAGAAAGAGCGAGTAATTGGCTTTCCATCCTTGTGCCAGTCAGTCAGCATGAGGCTCTATTCCTATTCCTTCCTCTTCATTGCCAATGCTAATTGCAACCCTTTTACGTGTGTGTGTGTGTGTGTGTGTGTGTGTGTGTGTGTGTGTGTGCAGTGTATGTATGTGCATGCACAGACATGCTGGAGAGATTGAGTAGCTGGTACAATGAAAGGAGGATGTGATATCCATAAAACGGGAGACTAGATCTGCAAAACCAGAAACAGAAGAGAAAAATGAAATAATTACTTGGCGAAGTTCCACTTCCAAGCAGGTCATGGTTTGGGCCAGTTGTCATTGAAAGGTGGACTCTGCAAGCATCTGGCCATCAGTGACAACTACTTCCTCTGTATCTTTTATCTCCTCTGAGATATAACTTCAGGGACAAAGTTGCCATTTATAATTGATCACCTTTCCCACTTAGGTTCTTATGTTCCTTTCTCTCCAGGCATGACCCTTTGTTAATTCCTGGAAATGATCAGATTGACAACATGGACTCCAATGTGAAGAAGTATGACTCTACAGGGATGTTCCATTGGTGCGCACCCAAGGAGATAGAGAAGGTCATCTTGGTGAGTGACAGGTGCAAAAGAGGTGCCATCTACTTTTTTCCTAATTCACATTTGCTCAGAATAAAGTTTTCCAAACTGGACGATGAGACTATTTAGCTCCTGTTTCCAATTATTTTATTGAAACTATTTTATTGGAACTGAAATTTGGAACATGTATTGAAATAGCTAGAACCCTCATCAGGTATGATCCAGGGTGGAATTTTCCATCTTTGCATATATATTGGCTCATTACAATAGAGAGTGATCAGATGCTGGGTGAATGTTCTGAAGTCAGAGAGCACCGTCTTTCCTGTGGACATGGTGCTAGGGCCAGAGCTGGTCTGTGCCACTGATGAGCTGTATGGCTTTGGCAAGTCTCTTATCCTCTTTGATTTTATTCTCTTATCTGTAAAGAGATGAGATAAGATGAAAACCCAATATAAGACTCAAAAAAAACTTACCTAAATGCTAGGAAAAAAAATAGCTGATTTTCTATTTGTATTTAATAACAGTGCCTTATAGCCTTCTAAATAATAACCTTACATAATTATGTTTTTATTTTTAGCACACGATGTAGACAGGCAAACAAATTTGTTGATAATCATCGTGGTAGTGGTGATAATCATAATCATGGTGATAGTCATGGTTATATGCAAGTTACCAAGCTTATAACTTGAGGAAGAGGAAGAAAGACTCAGGGACTTGTTACGAGCTTTGTCCATCTCAGTGGGGCTCACTGACTTCTCATCTGTCTTCAGGACTGTCAGTGTAGGTCACACTCCATTCTTTAGAGTTCTCTAGACTTGTCCAATTAACTGCGTTAGGTTTTAATGCTGACATCGGCTCTCTTCCATTTATTGTCTTACTAATCCATGAAAAATGGATTAATAATCAGAAAAGTCAACAAAAGTGTTCTTTTCCCCTGATGCTTCTAATCCCCAGATTGCTGTGGCTTGCTCCTTTATGTCAGCCAGGAAAATCTTATCATTTTAGATGGCATGGCCATCTCCCTTCTCTCCTGCCCCCTCCTGCTAAGAACAAACAAAAATAAACAAAAAAACCCAGCCTGGTTCAGTTTCTCAGAAAAGCACTGTACTCTAATCCACTAAACTCTGGTTTGATTTGGATGTGTATGTGTTTTCTCAGTTTAATTATAATTAAGTATTAGGAGCCAGTACAACATTGCACTGCAACTGTTGAACAGGCGTGGAGAGATAGGACAACAGGATAGGCTCTAACTCTGTATGCGTCTACCTGGGTTCAGTCCCTGGCACCACAAATCGCTTCCCTGAACACATCCAGGAGTGATATCTAAGCACGGAGACCTAAGTAAGCCGTAAGCACAGCCAGCTTTGGCCCCCCCAAACCAAAAAGGAAACAGGAAAGAAAATTGAAAACCAAAGCCCAGAAACTCCTCGTCCTTAGCAAGCAGTCAGTGTATCACTTATCAGGAATGTTCTGGCCTTCAACCACAGGGCCACTGCATACGTTTGCATCCTGCTGCACCTTTGTTCTGGTAATCTGATTTTAGGCTGGTATTTCCTGCACTTCAACCAAAGTTGGGGTGCTGGGACTAGAGACATAGTACAGCAGGTAGGGCTTTACCTTGCATGCAGCTGACCTGGATTTGATCATCAACAACTCATATGGTCCCTTGATCCTGCAGAAAATAATCCCTGAGCACAGAGTCTGAGCATTACCAAGTGTGACCCCCCATACCCCCAAAACGTGGTATTCCATATTTGGGATGTAGGGTTTCCATAGCTTGCCTATATCTGAGGAGTATATTGCTCACTCATACCCAATCCAAGTCCTCTATAGACAAGAAAGAGTATATGGAGATAGGTTTCTACTTCTGACATCTAAAAAGAAAAAATCATTTAACCAAATATTTATAGCTTGTATTTTCTGTGTTAGTTACTTCTCTCCTTGTATATGCTCCCATAGAGCTTGTGTTCTAGTGGGAACAAAGACAAGACACCTCCATTGACAAATGCATGCATATTAGCAGATCGGATATTGAAAAGGTGCTGTGAGGAAAATTACCCAGGGCCATAGTTCGGAAGGGAGTGAGAAATGCTAATTGTATCCTTTGGCCAAAACCCTCCCTAAAGTGATGAGGACACTCACAAGAGCCAGCTTTGTGCAAATATATTAAGGTTGTGTCTATTCACTGGGTGTAGGTCTTGTGCTGCTTAGGGGTGAGAAAATGTGAGATGACCTTAGTCTTGAGGAAATGGCCATCTAGTTAGAGAGAAGCTAGGAGATGGACCCATTAACCAATAGACTAAAGCTAAATGTTCTGAGGGACAAAGAAGTGCTATTCAAATGGAGGGAAGCAGGATTAGCCTGTAATTAAGTGGCCAGGCAAGTCTCACTGACTACAACTGGGTTTAAGGCCATTAAGGCCCAGCTTGGATTGGGCCTTGAGGCCATGGAGGTAATATGAGATGTTCATGAAAAATTTCACTGCTGGGCCTGACACCTGGTAGAATCAGCCTGTCCAAGGTTTTTTTCCCCAAAATTCTCCAGATAGATACTACTGTAGCTGGACTCAGATTGGCAGTTTGCTCTCCAGATCTAAACTGTATCTTGGCTACTCCATTACCTAGTGCCTCCTGGCCCCGGGTCCTTATTTCATATTCCCAGTATCTCCTCTGGATGCAGTTTGTATCCCTCAGCTATTGCAGAGTCAGGCTCCCATGTGATTTACACAGTTAGAAGTAGTAAGGCTCAACCAGTAGTAAGACTGGTTGATCTACTGTTTTGGGTACCCAGGAACTTGATATCTAACTGCTGGTCTCCTCCAAGAAGCTGTGATGTGGAAAATGACTTCCCAGTGGGTCCTTCTTGGTCCCAGTTTAAAATACATTTCTAGCCTAATACAATGTCAAGGTGTCCCTGCTTGGTTATAGAGGGAAAACAATAATGGTTATCACTCTGCCTTATTCTAATGACCAGGGAGTGAAAGCTAGCTTCTGTCTCTCCTTGGGGGCTACGGTAATAACTCTGACATTGTCGTGAATTGCAATATTGGCATTTAAACAATCAATAAACTGGTCAATTGTAGGGATTAAATTGAGCAGAGTTTGATAGATGCTGTGGATATTAATATCCCTCTCCCAAAGCATTGTAAGTCACATGGAGTTATTCGGGCATGCAATTGGTGGGCAGGGAGGAAGCATGGTGAGGTAGGTGGTGTTGAGGAAGGAAGAGGTAGAGAAAGACCACAATAGTGTTTTTTCTTCACTAATGCAGTGAGCCAAAGGGCACTGAACATTCCTGTTTCCTGGGAAACTTGAAGTGATTTCATTCTCTCAAATTGGGGTGAAAGAATACATTCATTTGTCTCTGTTATGGATGCAGGCCTAGATCTGGGAAAGACAGGGACTAGCTGCTCTTGTCGATCTAACTCCTGATACTTCTTGCTGATTATTTGGGAGGTTTTGTCTGATGAATTATGCATGGTGGGCTATTCCAGGCATGACCCTAGGAATTCCAAAGGAGCTGTGAATAAGGTTAGGCAAACATTTTATGTAAAGAATCATATACTAAAAATTTAGAATTTGTTCTCACAACTAATAAACATTGCTATCATAGTATAAAGTAATCCCTTATGTATTACTTAAATGGATAGACTTGTCGGTTTCAATCAAATTCTACTGGCATTTGCATCTCATAAGGTTTATACAAGTTATGAAGTAGTCCTTTTTTGATTTTTTTCAACCATTTAGAATGCAAAATCCAGCCTTAGCTTACTGGCAAAAGCAGATGGAGTATCAGATTGGTCCCCAGACCATTGTTTGCTAGCCTCTTAAGATGTATCTTCTACCTATTGCTGCTATGTGTATCATTACATCTCATCTCGTTGATGAATCTAGAACACAAATGCCAGATTTTTCAAAAATAGAACCAACATAGACTCTGACCAACTTATCATCCTCTGAATGAGTTAGACATAAGTGCAGCACATTTCACAAAAAGACAATTTTGTGGAGACTAAGTCACTTTTTTCAAATAGTAAAAAATACTGCTATTCCCTTCTTTTCCTTCCTCAAAACAATATAGAAGATCTTCATAGATATTTGTGGTATTTAAAAAAATATTTTGTCAAAACAGGTAATGAGCTATGTAGGTGTATGTTCACATATAAATATTTTACCAGTATAATACACCTATATTCAAATAATAAATGTCTGGCATATTTATAACACTGATGAAATAAAAGAATAGCATATATTATTCTACAGAAAGTGTTGAAAAACTGTCTAATTTGTCCTTTATGCAATTATTTTTCTGTTCTGACTGCAACCTATGAGGTCTTTTGTTCAAAGCTTATGACATTCTTCCTGTTATAGACTCGAAGCGAAGCTGCTATGACAGTCCTGAGTGGCCATGTGGTAGTCTGCATCTTTGGAGATGTCAGCTCAGCCCTGATCGGCCTCCGGAACCTGGTGATGCCACTTCGTGCCAGCAACTTCCATTACCATGAGCTCAAACATATTGTGTTTGTGGGCTCCATTGAGTACCTCAAGCGAGAGTGGGAGACACTTCACAACTTCCCTAAAGTGTCCATATTGCCTGTAAGTCTGCGCTTTCATTACCAATACTTCTAGTTTCTTTTCTTTCACACAGAAGTAGTCCTAGTTGTGACTTTGACCATCCCTCAGATTCTTTCCTCTGTTTCTGTGCCTGAGGACTGAGACTTTCTCCTCTGCCAGTCTTGGAAAATCCAGACCGAGGGTGGCATGAGTAAAGGAATTTGCAGCCAAGTTTAGTTATTGATCAGATTTCAAGTTCAACTGGCATCAAATTTATTAAACATTTTTTGGTGTCTAAACATTTTCTCTCTTGCCTACCTGAAAGCTAGTTGATACTTTGTTACACAATTTTGAATGTTTTCTATACCACATGATTCATGCTTAGGGAATATTTGATTGAACAGTGTACCATTTTTTTACTAAATGGGTTTAATAAAGGTTTATTTCTGCAGAGCCTTAGGCCTGTCACTGCTACTGCCCAACCTCTATCTCTCTTTTTTAGAAGTCCAGAGAACATGTTTTCGTGAGTGTGTGTGCACATATCCATGTGACAATTTAATTTATAAAATACTAGCACACTCTCCTCCCCAAAAGAAATAGTTTAGGTCTCCTCCTACTAATCTGAGGACTTAGAATACATGACCTAGGAGTTATGTAATCATTAAAAAAATAAATCAGTATTTTTACATAAGCCCTTAAAAGTTGTAATTCCAATATATGATATAGTTCATGATGTAATAGTCACATGCAAACTATCGTCAAAACATTTTTCTTGGAGGATCAGATCCCTAAAACTAGCAACATAGATTTATTTAATCCCACAAGAAGTCTGAGTTTTCTTCCAATTTTGGAATTAAAATACATTACATCTACACTCAGTCTTTAGAAACTCAAAAGTGAAAAATGAAGTGGCAAGTAATATAATTCAACAAGAAATAGACCAGTAATGTTCATTGATAGCCACCATTTATTTCTTACATATACCTTCATAATCTCCAGGGTGGTTGGCTAAGGCCCAGCGGCTCTCCCTCTCACCGACCAGGTTCAGTGAACTCAGGCTGATCCCCAACCTGGGGCGGCCCATGCTATGGGCAGACAAAGGAGGAAGAGAGGGCCAAGCTGGCTGATTGATCAGTTGCTGTTTGTTCCATTCTCCCCAAGTGCCTGGAACGTCTCTCTAAACCTATCATTCCATCATTCTAGTCTCACACTGCCCTCATTCCCATCTCCTCCTCCTGTCTCTCCCACTCATCTCTCCATGCTCCCTCTTGCAGCCACATCTCTCATCTCTCATCTCTCCTGCTCCTGCATTCTTCCCCTACATTCTTCTCCCTCTGTCCCCCTTGCTAGTCTCTCTGCACTCCATCTTGCTGTCCTGCTCTCCCTCTCTCTCCCTCTCTCTCTCTCCCCCACACACTCTCTCTCTCTCTCTCTCTCTCTCTCTCTCTCTCTCTCTCTCTCTCTCTCCTCCCTTTCCAACTCCCCTCATTGGAGTAGCACATCAACATATCAAAAGCCCTTCCTGATTGCCCATCAGGCTCAAGGGTGGAAATCTCACCTAGGGGTATTTCTCCTCTCCTTAGTCCAACAACTTAATTAACATCTTAATTCTACTTCTTAATATTAGTTATTTTGTATGGTCACAGTAAGAGATAAATTGATCTTGTAGGGTGGCTCTCCTGATGATATCTAGTTACAAACTCAGACTATAGTACTCAGACCGGATTAATCATTCCTAACCCTAGCAGGGTCCGAATGTATTTATTACTTTCTGGATCATGACAGAATTTGTCCATGACTATGCTCTTAACTTATAATTAAATTAGCTAAGTATTATGTTGCTTTGACCAGACCCATTTCGATGCCAGTGTAGTTCACTGCTTGACCTGGGTCCATCCAGTCCTTTGTTGGGACCCTGCTTTTGGGGTGCTAGGAAGTAAGGGAAACTGAGGCTTAAGTCAGGAGAACAGATGTACAGGAGTGAATATAATTCAGAGTCAATTAACTCCCAAGTTACAAAAGCATAGCATTATTTTCCTCTGTCCATACAGAAAGACATTGCTCTGAACTAACTATGCAAAGGACTTAAGGAGAAGAGAAAAGCAACATTTACAACTTAACAGAGCACCCCAAAAAAAAGGTTACAAGTAAACACAGGAATTGGAGCACTGTTATGGGGGTAACCCAATAAACCTAAGCTCCCTGTAGCAAAGCAGAAAGGACAAACCAATATTATCCTACATATGCCTGTTACAATTAGTACTAAATAAATATTTAGATGAGAACAATGCAGACATATGTTCTGGATGCTAAACCAAAATATTTTTTACTTAATAGACACAGGTAGTTAAATTAGTCACCTGCAGAAAAACAAATGTGTACACTATACAGATACACATGTATATAAATCTTATTAATATCAGACTATGTCCATGATTATCCTTCTATTTGTGTTCTCTACATTGACTAGGTTCTGAAAATACTTTGTAAAATGTTTATTTTTTTCTGAGATAAATAGGTTAAATAGGTCCATGTAGTTGTATGTTGTATGCAATGTCTTCAGTTATCTCGCTGAATATTCCCTTATCTTATCTATGTGCTGACTAACACAGAAAAACATAAGCTGTTTCTATTTATATAATGTATATTTTGGGTTTTGAAAATATGTATCTATAATTGTGTAGGAATTGTCTTATAATTGCTACTTAATTTCCTGCAAGGAGACGATTAGGAGAACACTTATGTAGGCAATGAGCTTATGTGCTGGAAGTTAGCCAGAATTATTTCATGCAAGAGATCCTAGAAAAGAAAGGATTCCTCTTCTCTCATAGTATTGTATGTTAGAACCTAGAACTCTAGTATCTTCTCGGGCTGGCTAGAATAATATTCCTCTTCCTTTATTATTCACTTTGCAACAATCTTTTGGTGACTGAGAATAGAACTGTGACTGTCTGAAAAACAAGATCAAGGCCAGTTTCTTTTTATTGGACGGTGAGATGGGTCATACTTGTTGGTGCTCCGGACTTACTCCTGGATCTTCACTCAGGAATCACTCCTGGCAGGAATCAGGGGACCATATGTGGTCAGTACCAGGGACTGAACCCAGGTTGATCATGCGTAAGGCAAGTGCCTTGCCCACTCTGGCCCCTCTAGGCCAATTTCTGCTGCCAAGTTTTATCTTTTGGGAGCCCTATCTTTATGCAGGAAAAGGAAGGCACCCAAAGGTATTTGACAGTTGGCAATCTCTTTTTCTCCTACACACTAAGTTGACCACAACTCCAGTCTTCAGACAGGGTCAAATGTCCATTTACCTTGTAGGCAAAATAGACTAGAGCACCTAGGAGACTGGGTCCTAAACGTGCTCCCTAGAATAGCATCACATGGCTTTCGGGGCTGTGACATGTTGGCAGAGGGTATTTACTTTGCCATAGGAGTCATGCTTCTTACTCTATCACAGATTGCTTTTATTGTACCCATGGTTGCGTTCCTGCCTTCTCTGCTACTGCCTCTTTAATCCAGATTATTTTTTTTCCTACTGATTTTGTCGTTAATGTAATTTAAAAAACAAATCTGTTT
Source organism: Sorex araneus (assembly GCF_027595985.1). Lineage (NCBI taxonomy): Eukaryota > Metazoa > Chordata > Mammalia > Eulipotyphla > Soricidae > Sorex > Sorex araneus. Next base: position 114,434,541 of record NC_073304.1, read on the forward strand.
AAGGACTTATTTATTTTTAATTAAACCACTAATATACAAATATGTTCTTGTTATAAAATATTCAAAAAACAAGAAGTATATAAAACAAACTTTCCTTTCACCCCCCCTGCCCATCTCCCCTCCCCAGAGGTAATTACTGTTATTAGTTAAGTGTGTATTTTTCCTGAACTTTCTCTCTGAATATGCATATACTTATAAATGCATTCATAAACAGTTTGATTTTGTGATTTTCTTTTTATGTAAATGAAACCCTACTTTGCATTCTGTTTAGAAGTTGCTGGAGTTTTCTCTTTCACTTGCTCCTCTGTCTTAGAGATTCTTCTAAGTCAATAGCTGCACAGAGAACTGTTTCAACTCTTTACATAGAAGTTTGTTATATTTACTTTCAGTTGAACTATTCCTATGTTGGACAATTAGGTCATTTACTTATATTATTTATTTTCCTTGCTGAAAATATGCAATACACGATGTGACCTCGAGCTTAACTCATTTTCATCTCGCCTTTTCAAGGGGTCCATTCTTTTCTCCACCTCCTACTTCTTCCCCATCCAGCAGAGCTTCCAGCCTCTTCTAATCACACTGTTCTCCACTAGCTGTTGTCCCTTGGCTGCATTGAAGATATTAGTTGGAGCTGCTGTCCTCTGCCTGGGAATTAAGTGACCTGCTATTAAATAACCAAGCATTTGAAACCCACCCCATCCTTACATTCTGAAAGCCAGAGTTTGCCACAGGACAGTTACTTAAATCAAGACAATTTCCAGGCAGGAAGAAGATGTAGAACCCTGGCATTATTCCCTGCCCCGTTTTTGTTAGTAATAGCTTGATTGAGTATTGAGAGCAAACCTAAAATGCTGCCATCAGCACCAACTACCCTTTAGATTAGCACACAGCTCCTATTCCCTGGAATGTAGTTAGGCCAGCTTAATGTCAAAGCATAAAAAAGAGACTTGTTAAATAATTTCCCACAGCACTGGTTCAATCTTTAATTTGTTTATATTTTTTTTCCTCCTCTTCCCTCTCGACCCTCTGTCTCACTTTTGCTTCTCTTTTTTTTTATTCCTTCCCTCTATGCCAAAGGGTACGCCATTAAGTCGGGCTGATTTAAGGGCCGTCAACATCAACCTCTGTGACATGTGCGTTATCCTGTCAGCCAATCAGAATAATATTGATGATACTTCGCTGCAGGACAAGGAATGCATCTTGGCGTCACTCAACATCAAATCCATGCAGTTTGATGACAGCATTGGGGTCTTGCAGGCTAATTCCCAAGGTAAGGACAGCCTATAATACTTCTCTGTGAGCCTGTGGGGGACAAGGGCTGGCAGGAGGGATATCCTTCACTCTGCAATGCGAAGAGGCTCACATCAGCCTGCCTGTCAGTGAAACCAGCATTTCTGTGATGGCTTTCAGAGTTGTCTGCAGCCTCTTCTTGCCATCCTGGCTTGAGAGTTGAGCACCCACATGCAATATAGCCTATCTTCTTAGAGAACAACCCACTTCTTCAGCCTTCCCAAATAGTGACTTCATGACTAGACGTACCAGCTAAATGCCAGAGCACCACAACTTGCTGGCTGAATGATGCCCTTTTTTCCCTGAAACATACACTTTGGGCCTTGATCTGGGCAGGGTTACATTTTGCCATCATGCCGAGTGAGGGAGGAAGTCCTCTGGAGAGTGGGGGCTCCATGAACATTAAAATCATTTTGCAAGAGGTGACACTCATCAGTGCCCATGTTCTCTATAGAGGGCCTGACAATGGTAAGTGATGTGCATCTGCCTGCTCTGCTCAACTTGTCTTCCCTGTTATTTGCTCTGAGATCCGGGGCAGATGGTTTAGAGGGAAGATGCCATCTAGGAGTCTCAGGGAGGCTGCACAGATCAGGCCACAAACAGCTCCAAGGATCAAGGCCTTGGCAGAAAAGATGTGAAGCATTTTACTCTGAGTAACACTTCTGTGTGCTTGGCATCCATGATGGAACCATGTTCATATGTGGCCTGCTGCTTATGTGGGGGGTGGGCGGTATGGCATGGGATAGTCCTGTCAATGCAGGAGACACAGCTTGTGAGAAGCTAGAATTATGGATGTGAAGTACCATCTTTTTAAGATGAGAAAGTTCAGCTTCATTGTTCCATCTTATGTGCTTTATTATGTTTTGTCAACTCAGCATCATCAAACATCTGCTCGACCTTGTGGCGCAATGGGCCAATACTTCCTAGACTCCTTTCCTGCACTGTTCTGGCCTGGAGCCTACCAGTGAGGGGGCAAGAAGGATGGGGGAAGCTGCCATCAGACCCTGTGCAGACACAGGGTTCAATTTTCAGGGAGTTTCCCGAGAACCTCTAACTTTGTCGCTGGGAATGAGAGGTAGGAGCCTGAGATACACAGCTCAGGAGAATCTTCCACTTGGTATTGGAGGTGAAACAGTTAGTGGTGTGGCCTCTTGGACTTTTGTTCCTTCCAAGGATTGAGTCAATCCCCAATTTTCTTGATCCTTGTACTAGAGGACCTTCTGTTCTTGATGTAGCCTGGGCTGATTCAGCCTGAAGCCTGCCTCTGACCTTGCCACCCCAGCACATTCCCTCTCTCCCTGCAATAGAATTCTTAGTATCAGCTTGCTTAACTAGGCTCAGAGGATGGAACATATCGGGGTGGAAAGGGACTACATTCTTGTTTAGCCAGACCCACCTCGTGCGTAGCCTGCAGGCGGGAAGGTGACAAAGGATGTGAGCAGCGAGCAAGATGGACTGGTCAAGGGGAAAGAGCAGGCTAGGCATTGTTTTTTGCCTTTAAGAATTTGTTGCTGCTCCTGCCACAGCCAGCGTGCACTTTTCCTAGAGGCCTTGTTAGAAATGCAGTATCCCTTGCCCACTCTGGTACCTACTGGGTTCACATCTGCATTTGAACAGAAATCCCTATCTACACTGCTTTAAGGCACAATGAATTTTCATGCTAACAAAGCTGGGTCTGGTGAACATGCTGACCAATTTGATTAGATATCACTCTTCTCCCAGGCAGAACTAGCAAGGAGAATGGAAAGAAGTGTTAGCAGAATTAGTGCCTTCTGTTGGAGGTAGAAGATGGTAGGAAGGGATAGAATGAAGAGGGAGTCAGCAGGAAACAAGGCCTGCACAGACTCTGCTTATTTTTTGTCTCATTTAGTAATCATGGTTTTTGAGATAGAGAGATCAAAATCCCAACATGTAATTTAACTTCATAAATATCGCACACCGGTGAGCCTTCCAGCACTCATAATATACTCAGCCTTCAGATGTCAGGTGATGGCCAAACTGGAAAAAAATGTTTCTGCTCCTCTCCTGTTCACAGACACTCTCCAGTGCTCGTGTTCCTTTATCTCAGGAGTTAGCAGAAAATCAAGTGAATGGCAGGCCATTTTTCTCTATAAACACACACAGACACAGACACACAGACACACACACAGAGACACACACAGACACACACACACACACACATACACACCAAAGGAGGCAGAGCTCTGCTCACTGGCCAGTGTGTTTTTCACAGACCACTGCAGGTTGGCAATGAGGGGAGTGTATGCCCCTGTAGCCAGCATTCGGCATAGTGAGTGTTTGTTGAAGAAATAAGGACCTGATCTCAGGTCCTTGTTCCTTCAGTTTTGGTTTCTAAAAATCTCTGGTGACATTCTGACCTTGCAGATGAAAGTGATCCAGCAGTGGTAACAAGACTAAAAGTCACTCCTGTGTATTTGTTCCCAACCCTTACCATTGACTGGGGTATGAGTAAAATATATACTTGCCTCTGGCTACTTTAGATACACATGCTGCTCTTAGGGGTTGTCCGGTCTATGGGCTCCTGTGAGTCAGCTGACTTTCTGTTCATTCTCCGTCTTTGGGACCCTTTCAACCACTTGGAATGCTCATTTGTCCCAGAGACTTATGTTAGCTTTCATCAGATCTTTGACCAGGACCAAGACCCAAATGGACTGGAATTTCAGCATCTCGAATTGATTTTATGTTACTCACCTCATTTTGAGGAACACATCTATCTTCTGCTAAGTAATTACAACTTAGATTTCCTATTACTGCCACCCCACATTCTATCACTATTTTATAATTTTTATGAGATCCTATCCTTTGTTTTATCCTGAGAGTTATTTTATTATTGCTTCAGAACTCAGGAGGTTAGAAATCTTTTCTTAAAACAAATTGGTGCTTTTGAGTATGGATAGTTACATACCTTATGTAAAGTTGTTCTGGAATAATACAACTTAATTAAAATTTTTTTTAACATTTTCAGGATAGACACTTGATTGGGATTTATCTACCTATACCTGCTCTTGTGTGTTATTTGGTTTCTTAGACCCATGAACATCTTTCCCTCTTCCATTTCCCACGATTCTTGTGGAAGTATTCTAAACCACATGGTGTCAGAACTGGCCTTGCCTAGGGATTCTGGACCAGACAGACACTTTCTGAAAAGATCTGAGATGTGATGGCTGGTTGTCAAAAACAATTACAAAGAGAGGTGGCATGTCCCATGCTGGATGGTATATCCGATGTGACAGTTGGGTCTATGAGATGCAGTTTTAATATACATAGCAGGCAAGACTAGTGACAATTACATAAAGCAGGTGAAGCCGCTTCTTGCTGGTCAGCAAACATCAGCTCAGAACCACTTTACAGCTCTTTACCAGCAACTAAGTGCCTTTATTTACAGAGTGCCTGTCACTTCCCTTTGGCTGGAGAGCTGGTGTATTATTTAGCACGCATTTATCTTGGGAAAACATTTCAATTTAAATCAGATGGTACAACAGTGGCTCTTGTTAGGCTGTTTTCCTGTGGTTCAAAAAGACAAGAACTGAACTGGATCTTGGAGGGGAGGATAAGCAAAGGGAGTAGGGTCCAGACTCAAAAAGTTGCTTGAGTCAGTACCTGAAAAAGAGAAGCATTCAGTCTCCCCTGGTACTTTTTGTATTGATTTATGAATGGAACATTGCATAGATTCATCCTACTTAACCTTTTAGCAAAGGTAAGTCTTCAGAGGAAAAAAGAGAGAAATAGATAAATGCCCCCTTTGTTTCAGGTACTACAAAAGGCTCAGGACACAAAGGTGGCTCAGATTTAGCCTTTGGTTATTTGAAATGGAAAACACAGATGAAAAGAAGAGATTCATGCCCTAACCAATCATATTTTAATGAGACAAGGCCAGTCCAGAATATAGGAACATAGAAGATTCTTAATTAGATACTTTCAAGGGCTTGCGAAGGCTTTCAAAAAAGGAGACATATGTGAATGAATTGAATATAGATGCCAATTGAACTTCGGAATGTGTCTAGTGTTATTTGGGCATGAACTTTGCTTTTTGTTAACTTTTAATACATTTAAGTGTATTAACAGATGGCCAGTTACTGCCACGTAGGACAGCACAGGTCTACACCATACACTTGTTGCCTTGCTAAGTAGTTATAGCATGATGATGCTTAATCTTTTCATACAACAACAAACAAAAATGTGAACATGATTTAGAGATGGAAAAACTGGAAGCTATATACGAAGTTATGTAAGAAGCCTACTGTGTAGAAAGACAAGTACAACAGACTAGCAAAGATGAAATGAGGACTGACAGTCGATCTCTGGGGTTACACGTAGTGAATGAAACTAGATATTGAGACTGACACAGAAAACATAACTATTGGTGAAAAGTTGGATGGGAAGAAGTGTGGATGAGTAAGGTTGGATGAAGCATTCAGAACGTTTTGAGATGGCAAGTCAGTAGTTGTAAAAGCAAGGCCACTCAAAGCAGAAACAGGCTTGGGGCAGAAGACAAAGAATTTTTTTTTTGTCTCATAGGAATTGAAATTATCTATTTATCTATTGGTATTATTCCAATAGAATAATTTATCTAGTGGCATATGCAAAATGCAATTGGTGTTATTGGGTAGAATACACAATAATAATATAAAAGTATTATAATTTATAAGAACTGCATCACTGTATCACTGTCATCCCATTGCTCACCAATTTGCTCAAGTGGGCACCAGTAGTAATGTCTCCATTGTGAGACTTGTTGTTACTGTTTTTGGCATATTGAATATGCCACGGGTAGCTTGCCAGGCTCTGCCATGCAGGCAAGATACTCTAGGTAGCTTATAGGGCTCTCCGAGAGGGATGGAGGAATCGAACCCAAGTCGGCAGTGTGCAAGGCAAACACCCTACCCTCTGTGCTTAATATAATACACGTCACAAATATTTGTTATGTAATAATATAAAATATAATAGAATAACAGAAAGCTAGGCATGAAGCTGTCTACTTGTAGACCATCACTGATGAATGGTGTAGAGATCTTGAGAGTGTCTGCTTCCCAGGTAGACAAGGAAAAGTAATTAAGGAAATAGGGTTAAACTTGGAACCTTGGAAAACTTCATCATTGAAGGGACAAACAGAGGAAGTAAGTCTAGTGAGTGGGGCTCAGGGCAACATTTAGGGAAATAGGTGTGCAGGTTTCATGAAATAAAATAAACCCAGGTCAACCATTCAGAAGGCATCCTAATTATATGTTGGTGCGTTGATTTTTTGTTAATTTTTTTGGTCCATCTTGGTTGTTTGGGGGGCCTATCCCAGAATTGTTCAGCTGAACATGTAGTACGGGGAATAGGGCCATCTCTTGGTAAATATATGCATTTTATTTCATTGAGAATACAATCATTCTCTGAGAGACAAGGATTTTTTCTCTTGCCTTCACATATTCCTATCTTATGACTAAAACCCAATAATGAACAACTTTGTAACTGTGTGTCTCACTGTGATTCAATTAAAAAAAAATAAATAACAAACTAGAACAAACAGGTAAAAATATTAAGTACCAAAACTGAAGAAATAAATAAAATAAGGCAACAGGCATTTAATCCTCAGGAAATTGCTGAGGACCTTTGCGAGTTGAATGGCTTATTCAGAACAGAAGCCAGTTCTCAGCAGTATCGATGGGAAGTGAGAACTGGAGACCATACATTATTCTTATAGGTAGTTGAAGAAAGTTTTTCTTCCCCCTCCCTAGAATATTAAGAACATTAAGAATAAACCATATTTGTTGACTATGTTGGACTTAGGAAGAGAGAGTTAGAGGCTAGGAGGTGTTGTTAAATGACAGAGAGAGGAACGAAGGAGGCAGAAGATGACATAGCCTTTAAAGTAGACACATTTTTTTTTTTTTGAGACAGAAGCTGTATGGGGACATGTGGCTGGAAAAAGCTCAATCTGATGTTGTCTCTGTTCCTCATTTGATTATTCTTAAGAAATTAAGTATAAAGACAATTGGGGCAAGAAACTGATAAAGGGTCAGAACAATCCTCTTGTTTTTATGCCTAAACATGTATAGAAATGACGAGGATTAGATGAACATGCAAATGAGTATCAGCGAGACCAGCTAAGGATGAAATGATTAAGATGTAATGAAATCATATGCGCAGCCCTGCAGTTTTCTCTGCAGTGCTCGGTGTAAAGAACAGAGAAAGTACATATTGGCTTTACCTTGGGAGGATAATTCAGGGGGGCAAAGGAGTCCATGGTGCTGTAAAGAAAATATTATGAATTGACTACCAGGTCTAAGATAGTACATGGAGAAGTCAAATTAGAGAGGAAGCACAGGGGTCTAGAAATCAAAACAGAATCAAGAAAAAAAATCTTGGGGACAGAGGTGTGTGTCAAAGAACAATATACTGGGAAAGGGGGTGAGAGAACTAAAAGGTGGGCAATGTGATCCATCTGAAGTAGAAAAATGTGATAAATTCAGAAAATTAAATATTCCTTTTAGAATTGGTATTTCACTGAAATATCCAAGGAAAACTCATCTGAATACCACAGGGCACTGTCATCACCACCATTGCCATGACAGCAATGACAGGGCTTCATGAATTTTGCTACTACCCCATAGATGACTTTTTTTCTTGCCTCTGAACACAATTCTTAGATTACTGGTTTTATCCATGCATGAAGACCACATACTTTGAAATGTTTTAGTGTCTTTAGTCCAAGGAGATAGTATAAAGGGCTGGAGCACAGGTTTTGCATGCAGAAACCTCAGGACAGAAATGCCAGAAACCTCAGGACTGCAAAGATCCCTGAGTACTGCTGGGCGTGACCCTAGCCAGAAGAGTGTCTGTCTTGGGCACTGCTAGGTGTGGTCCCAAAAGTTTAATAGACCAGTGTGTGTGTGTGTGTGTGTGTGTGTGTGTGTGTGTGTGTTCTTTAACAGTTGTTATTTATCTAGTCTAGATTATAATCCAGTGGGAGAAGAGGCTGATGCTTTTTAAATTTTTTTTAAAATTTTGTTGATCAAACCTGTTGGTGCTCTGGACTTACTCCTGGTTCTGTGCTCAGGGACCACTCCTGTTGGTGCTCAGAGGACGAGTATGGAATGCTCAGAATTAAACCTGGGTTGGCCACATGCAAAGAAAATGCCCTCCTCACTGTACTATTTTTCCAGCCCCAGGAGAATTTTATAAGCTCCTGTGATTTCCATGTGCAGCCAGAGTTGAGGACCACTACTGAGACGATCCTCAGAGGGGGATGCAAAATAACAAGGTCATTATTTTAATTGTAAAGAGGACGAAACTGAGTTTAAGTAATGATTTTCACCCTGGTCTCCCAGTCTCCTTGGGATCCTAGTCCAAACCATTTTGCTTCTTTATGACAATCTTGTTGACTCAGCGTGTTGGTCTGCCTTCTTCCCATCACCTTTTCTCCCTAATAGCCTTTAGATTTCCTGGGACTGACATGGTGTAAGAGGAGAAAGCTGCGATTGGGGTGGGGGCTGGTCAGTGTTGGAGGGGCAGTGGAAACACTGGGTCTGTTTTCCACTCCACCAGCTGTACCTGCCAATCTGGTGTCTGTCAGGAGTCAAGGTGATAATGAAGAACAAGCCTCCCCAGTGGCCAGGTCCTCTTCTGACCCCAGCTTCTGGAAGATGCAGTGCAGTGCTGAGCACCAGCCTTCTGCTGCAGTGAAGTCACAGCATTGCCCACCCCATCACCAGAAGCACCTTCTTCAGAGTGAGGGTCTCTTTAAGAGGAAGGAGCATAAGTGTTTCCATTTCTGACTCAAACTTAGATGTTGGTGTTGAGACTGCTGTGTCCTTTGTTACATGCTTGTATTCAGCTGGTTTGTGCTACCCGAGCTCAAGGGGCCACTCCAAACCACAGATACTTCTCAAGCATTTGTGTGCCCAGACTGTGCTTGGAAGACATTGCTGGGAAGACAAACATAAAGCTTATCTGAGGTCCTTGCCACCTCTCCACTATTGGTACTTTTCCCTGGGAGAGAATTACAGTTCATAGAGTCTATTGTTCCAGGAGAGGGAGAAAAAGAGAGTGGGCTTGGGATACACTTTGAAATCATGCCTAGAATATCAGCAGGTGGAAATAAAACTGGTTACAGGATAAAGAAACAAAGCATGGGGCAATGGAAGGTACCTGGAGATGTAGTCAAAGGAAGGCAGTTTAACTAGAATATGGGGTGCAAATAAGGGGAGCAGAGATAAGACTGCAACCCAGGGTATCACTGTATCACTGTCATCCTGTTGTTCCAATTTACTCGAGTGGGTGCCAGTAATGTCTCCATTTGTCCCAGCCCTGAGGTCTTAGCAGCCTCTCCTTACTCATTTTTCTCGGCAATTGGAGGCTCTTTCAAGGGTCAGGGGAATGAGACCTGTTATTGTTAATGTATTTGGCATATCGAATATGCCACAGGGAGCTTACCAGGCCCTGCCGTGCACCCTTATAGCAACCCGGGGTAGGCATTGAAAATCTTTTCTTCAGGAGGCTTCAAAAATAACTTTTTAGAAGTTTACGAGTTCAAAAGCTTCCAATAATTAAGTAGGTAGTTGGAAGTCATGGAAATTGGTGATGAGATTAGAGCAGCTTTCAGATTAGCCTTGGAGTGGAGGACAGGATTCAGGAATGCTGGGTGAGAACGTGGCTATCCAGAAAGAACAAGACTTTTGAACCAGTGAAGGAATGAGAGAAGTGTGTAGGTGTGAAACAGACTGAGAACTCCCTTTCATCAGTGTCAGAGGAGGGAGAGGACAGTGATGGGTTGGCAGAGCAGAGAGAAAGAGGTATCATTGGTAATGTGGGTATTTAGTCATGGCTCATTTTGTTCACCTGGTGAGAAGTTCAGGTGGACATAAAAGGCAGGCAGGTAGATATGGGAAGCTCAATGCAGGAGAGAGATAGAGCTAGATTTACCATGTTACTTCCTTCTCTTGGGCTAGTCCCAGTGTGGAGGAATGAGGAAAGAGAGTTGGGAACAGAGCTCTAAGGGCATCTTAGGAATGAAAGAGGGAAACATTGGGAGAAATTTCAGAGCAACTTGAACTGGGTTCCCAGTGTTCTCAGAGAGAGTGCACCTACATCTTGGTCCAGCTAAGGTAGCTACCTTCCTCGCTTCCCTTCTCTAAATAGTTTTCTCCTGTTTGCAATGGGGAGTAAAATAAATGAGATGAGTTCCATGATTCTGAGTAATAAGAAATCTTCAGTATTTTCAGGATTCTTATATCAGCAGTACCTGCATTTTAGATGGCCCATGTTCTCACCTGAGAGGTGAGCAGAGGGGTCTCTGCTGCTTGGCAGGGTTGGGGGATAGCCAGCAGGTCGGCAAGAAGAAGCTCTCGTGTCCTCCCTGAACAGCACAGTCTTTGTATCTAAAATGAGGAGAGGCCTGCATTGGAGTGATCTTGGGGTAAAGGACTTTGCATTGTTTTTTTTCAGATCACCCATGTTCAAAGCCCCTTCCATACCTGCCCTCTCACTGTCTGCCTCTAGCCTCCCTCCCTCCCCGCCTAGGTTGTCCTCTCTCTCATGGAAACCTACCTGTACACATTTCAATGCACGTTTTCCCTCCCTGGAAGCAAAGAAGTCTTTTTTTTCCAGCTGCTCCTGTATAACATTTCATTACCACAATATTCTCTCTCAATTCTGAAATGGTGGTGGGGGAGAAGCCATTTTTCTTTATACCAACCGAATGAACAAAGCTCTGCGCTAAAATATTTTTCTTCAGTGGTAACTGAAACTGCTATTGGCTTCCATCCCAAAAACCAGAAAGACAATTATACTTAACTGTTTAGAGATTTATAAATACCACACTGGAGTAGCCTCTAGGTAGTAACTTTAGATACCCAGCCCAATAATTTTCTTTTATTGGTTTGTGATTTAGATCTTATTTTGAGTCCTCTATAATAAGAGTAGTACATTTCATTAAAAGAGCTTACTAAACAATAAAGAAAATCTGGCTTAGGGCTCCAAGCAAGTCTCAAGTACAGAAAGGGGCCTGCCCTGTTACATTTCTTTCATGGACATCACAAGATGAATCTCAGCACAGAGCTGCAGATGTAGTTTCAGCAAAGCAGCAATTGCAGCTGTTTTCTAAATGACTTCAACTTGGGAGAATTTTTCCTACACAGCATATTTCACCACATGAGAGATCCTCTGAAGACCGCCATTTACTATTCTTGTAATAGACTCCTAAGCAAAAGAAGAGAAACAGCAACAGCAACACCATCGCCATGACATGAGGCCGAGGAAGCCTCTCTCTGTGGAAGGCCTTATGCCATCTAGAAGTGAAATTCTTTCTTGGGGAGTGGCTGGGGGAGGGGAGGAGGTGAAGGCACATAGAAAGAGGACAGGATAAGCCCGTTCCTTCCACATGCACACAGAGTGGATTTTTCTAGGCCGTGCCGCTTAGACAGCCAGAATGGAAGGAAGTCCTGGTTTTGGAGATGAAAAAACCATGCAGGGTTTTGTGATCTTCTTTACTCCTCAGACCTCATGCACCTAGCTCTATGCTCCTTTATAGAAAGTGCCATTTTATTTATAGGTGAGCACACTGATATACAATAGTTCATTTAATTCCCTGATTATGTGCTGAGGCAGAGGTTCTTTATCTCCCTTTTACAGAGGAGAAAACAGAGGGTCTAGAAAAATTCAGCAGCTGGCCAAAGACTCATAGCCTTGTCCTGAACACGTGGAAGTTGACCCCCAACCTATCTGATTTCAAAGCCTGTGCTTTTTCTCCCCACATCCATCTGCCTCATGCAAGAGAAACAGTATTGTTGTGAGAAGACAGTTATGAATCAATTCAGTTCTCTAGGGGTCACAGGAGCCTCCTGGGGACTAATGTTCTGGCAGGGAAGACACCGAAGGAGTGCTCATCCCTCTTTATAACCGCAGAGCAGACTTTCGTGTAGAATGTTCTTATCTCTGCGCATCTTTGCTTTGCAGGTCTTTGCCATGTGGTTTTCAGCAACACAGGGTCCTCTCATCCTATTTTCCTGGCCAAGGAACAGGATAATTGGACAGACAAGTGTAGAGTAGGGAGAAATATGAAGAGCTCTTCTTAGTCTGGCTCTGTGAATAGTTACAGATTGACTTTGGAATTTTCAGAAAGAAGGTGGAAAGTTTGAGATGCAACTTTTTTTTGAATGTGTTGCTGTCCAGATGCTTGCAGCAATTTTCCATATTTTGTATACTCATCTTATTCTCCTAAGTACAATTGTGTAATTAGAGAAAGGTAAAAGAAGTCTTGACATCTCAGACTAAGGACCTCAATGAGATTCTTGATATGTATGGATTAAGCAATAATTCTTTTTCTGAACATCAGTCTGAGTTATACCCCATGCCTGTGATTAGAATCTCTGCCCTTTCTCTACATAGCTAATGGGCTCTAAATGCAACAGTTATACATACATAAAATAAGTTGTAGGGAGCGATTTGAACATACGTATTTAGCAACGTGGGAGTTAGAATTTCCCAGAGTGCCATGTAGAATGCATGGTGTGAGTCATTTGTAATTGTCAGGCATGAATTTAGACCCCATGCTGTGAAGACAGCCTGTATGCCTCAAGGTGTCAGTTCTAGACAACCATCTAATGCATTGCATTTCTGTCTTTACTCATCCTGCATAGGCAATTGTCATGTGATGTACTAAAATCTTGATTTCTTTTCTTTTTTTATATAGATCTTTTTTTGATTTATTTTCTAAAAAATAAAGAAGCCAACTGATTCATAAATGATTTTAGGTCTACATTTATAGAATATTTCAGGATATGACTTATTTTTAGTACTTTATGATTATATTCTAAAAGAAACTATTCCACTAAATTCTAGAAGAGCACCATAGGAGATATTGAACCTCTTTTTACAAATCTCTAGTAAAGATTTTTAACCAGATATTCTATGTGACAAGTGGAACAGCATTGTAACCACCTACATTGTTATGAGAAGACACTTTTTTGGGTTTTGATAGTGAGGGAGAAGATGAGATTCCTGATGGATATTTTTTAGCATAAGTTAGGAAGCTGCAGCTACAGTTAGGAAGCTACAGTGGGGGCTGACAAGGAGTAAGTGAAGATGTTTAAGCAGGAAAGGATTTTATATTTCATGAAGAAGCACTTGACTATTTGTCAAAAAATGCTATAACCAAGAGGACTTAAAAGTGGTAGAGAAAATGATTAGAGACAAGGTCACCTTTAACTTGGACAGGCCTTCAAAAAATGACCTGGCCAGAGGGAAATAATGACTCGTTCTATCTATCCTCTTATCTCTCCATTCCCACAAACTCTCAGAAATATTTAAATGCTTAGCACAGCATCTCACACTTAGTACATGTTGGGTAGAGGTTTACAGAGTGAGAAAATAAATAATTTAATCCCAACATCTGTTTTTTGCAGCCTGTTTTCTGAGTTTGACCTCACACGAGATAAGCAGTTGAACACTTTTATTAAATACCACATCCCTTCCAGCCTCAGTCACTTTCCAAGCATTTGACAGCTGGGCACTGGCCAGAGTTACAAAGATAGAAGACATTTATCTTGTTCAAAAGCTGTGATCAGACTTGTCCACTTGTTCTCTAGTGTAAATCATCCCATTCCTGCAACCTTTTACTAATAGCTCCTATCTTTGACCTTTTAGTGGTCTTTGCAGGTACTGTTGCAAGTGGCAGCCTGAGACCCAAGGTGGCTGTATGGTTGAGATCCCCAGAGTAAAGCATATATGTAGAAAATATCTTTACTCTTTACTCCAGGGGGATTTCAATGGTTCTTGGGAGATTTCTTGGTCATGTAGAGATGGACACTCCTCTCAATAGCTGTCTGGTATATTGGCATCTATCATGTGGGGAGTATCCATTCAGCAGATGGGTATTATTGCTCTGTGTGTGATGGTGTATCACAAGTGAAATTAAGGACACAATTGGGTAGGGTCAAGGAATCAGGCTTGAAATATTAATTCTGTCTGTCATGTTATTTGACTTTGTATGAACTCCTTATGGCTTTGTTTCTTCATCTATACAGTGGCCCTCCTGAAAACTTCAAGAAACTACGTGTGATGACCAAGTGGGGTTTTACAAAAACATCAAAGGGTATAGAAGTAGCACTTTGCTGTTCAGTTGTGGCACATGTGAGCTGAGGAACAATCATTTTGTGTATGAATGCCAGCCCTATGTCCCATTAAATATGGAAAACTCTATAACTTCCCAATGGCCCAGTGTTCTCACTGGGAATGCTGATTATGTTCAACTCATTGAGTTATCATCTGCCATAGTTTGACACACAAACTAGCTTTACCTGGATCAGAAAGTCACTCTTTTCTCTGGACGCTCCCATCTCTTAGAAAATTTATTCCTAATAATCTATATATAGACAATACATTTTTCTGTCATCTGCTAGGGAAAAATCTTGTAAGAAATATGCAAATTTTCCATGTCTATGATAAGGGTAGCTTTCACTTAGATGAGCCCATGGCGTACTTTTGCACCGGTGTTCACTGTGGTCTTTGTAAGGCACTGCTTACCCCCAATGTAGTTAGAGAGCAAGCAACACTAGCTCTTTAATGTTTAGTGTAATTGTTATTATTGGATACTTTTAACATTTGCTTTCATTTGGTTTCCCTAAATAAAAATAGCAAGGAAGGTTATTCTTTTATACCTGTAGCACTGTAGCATTGCCGTCCCATTGTTCATCAATTTGCTTGAGCGGGCACTAGTAACATCTCCATGGTGAGACTTGTTGTTACTGTTTTTGGCATATTGAATATGCCACGGGTAGCTTGCCAGGCTCTTCCGTGCAGGCAGGATACTCTAGATAACTTGCTGGGCTTTCCGAGAGGGATGGAGGAATCTTCTATACCTGGCAGCCAGAATTACAGTTGATTCTGCTTGTTCATGGAGATACATACAAAATAGATAATGGTAGAAACCTAGTCACCTCTGGGAGGTGATCAGTTCAGGCAGACTTAGTAAAGTCGAGAGAGAAGTTAAGGAAGAAAAGGACAAATCAGAGATCGCCACTGAGATTTGCTTTTGTAATAATGTGCCACCAGCGGTTCTTCTCTATGAGGAATGGACGTAAGACCACACACAGTTTGGGAGGAGAACAGGAGACCCCTTGCACATCCATACAAAGGCAGGAGCCCTGATATACAGATGAAATTATAGAATCTAGAGTTGCTGCTGCCAGAGCATAAGATTGATATAAATATTATTTGTAGCACAAAATACTAAAGGAGTTCAATGAATTCATAATTTTCTGTTTACATATATTAGAAAGTGTCATATGTTCTAAAAGTTTCATTCAAAGAATAAGATACTATTATACTTCCTGATGACAAACTCAGTCTTGCGTGGTATTTCAAGTAGAGTCTAAGGTTCTGTAAATATAGAGACATTCATCAGCATAAAATTAATGTTATGCCGCCCATCCTTCTGTCCTTCTCCTGCTACATGACAATGGCACCCAGTTTCCCTCCTTATTTTCCTTTTCCTTCAGAAATAGTCACTGGCCTTCAGTCAGGAGACAGCATTTAAAAAATTGTTTTGTTGGGGGACCATATGTGGTGGTTCTCAGGGATCAGTCCTGGCTCTACGCTTAGGGTTTGGGGGACTATATCAGGTGCTAGGGATTGAACCTGGGTCAGCTGCATTCAAGACAAACACCTTACCTGCTGTGGCTGTAATATCTTTCTGGTCCTTAAACTTGTAGCATTTTGAGGAAGAGATCTCAGACCCTTTGAATTATCTCAAAAAACAAGGATCTTCCCTCTATACCTTTTCCTACCTTGTACATAGATGTATGCAGAAATATTTCCATATACTAATGCTTACCTGTCCCATGAGTTTTCTACATTAGACTCACAGTATAGTCAACCAGGGAACTTCAAATCCTCTCCACACCCAGGGCTCACTCCAGAATAATTATGTCAAATTCTGGCCATTTAATTACAGTTATCAGAGATATCAAAGCATAGTCCAAGTTGAGAAGCATTGACATTAACTTCCTCTTTACCCAGGGTAATATCTATGCTCCTCACATAGGGGCTGCTGAGTAGTCACTGGATCTTCCCAGTGTCAATCTTCGAAGAACTTGGCAGCCTGCTAAGGATTAGTGGGGAGTTGGGAGAGCATCTAATAGACCTTATGTAAAATGCTTTCTTGTGGTAAATTAACTATGACTTACAAATTCCAAGTTGATTCCTGATCTATCTCCAATCTTAGCCAGGGGAAAAAAAGGGAAAATAAACCAGGGTATGTGCTCCTGAGGGTCCAAATCAAGTGGGTACCAGTGGTTTTCTCAAGGTTTGATCAGTAGAGGGAATGGAAGACTTGAAAATCAGTCAGACCTTGGTCTAGTGACAAGCATGTGTGATAAATAATGAGAACATCCACCCACAGTTTTCAGACTCAATTTTTAAAATTTATTTTCTAAAAAGTTTTAATTTATTTATTATTTTTGCTTTTTGGGTCACACCTGGCGATGCTCAGAGGTTGCTCCTGGCTCTACATTCAGGAATTAGTCCTGGCATTGCTCAGGGGGCCATATGGGATTCCGGGGATTGAACCCAAGTCGGTCATGTGCAAGGCAAATGCTCTACCTGCTGTACTATTACTGTGGCCCTTAAAACTTATTTTAAGAGGCCCTCAGATGATTTCAAAAATTCACCATGGCTTTCCTTATATTGGAATTTGTGAGGCAATTTTACATGTCTAGAGAAAGTTAAGGTGTCATTTATCTATTTATTTGCAATTTGGATAAAAACACTTTTTAAAAATTCTTTTTTGGTGAGCATTAATTTTATGCCATGCAAGGAAACAATTGTCTCTATGTTATGAAATATTAAATCAAAATGCCTGTGCTCCCAGATGTCCCAGAGATAAATACAGCAGTATTTTGAAGCCCCTCTTGGAGCTGTTTTGCCTGCAAATTTATTGTTTTGTCTCCATTTTCAGAAAGCCCTGTTTTCTGTGAAGTATAGCACTCTAGGTAGTTTTTAAGGCGCAAACTCCTCTGGAGTTGCCTGTGTCGGCAACAACTCTTATGCAGATGGCACACGAGGGATGGCGCTCTGATCGGCTCCTTTAAAATGACAAATGGGCTGAGAGTGTTATTGTCTTTGATTGCACGCCTTACATCATCTGTATGTAGGAATAAGAGGGCCATACTTTATCTTTAGCCATTTTATAAATATTTAAGTCCTTATAGTTGCCTAAAGATATTAAAGCATATTTTACAGTAGTCGGAATATAAATATTATATATAGCATACGATACCAAAGGAGTTTAATGAATTCATAATTTTCTGTTCACATTTATTGGAAAGTGTTTTATGCTCCAAAAGTTCCATTTAAAGAATAAGATACCATTCTGCTTCCTGACAACATACCCAGTCTTGGGTGGTATTTCGGGTGGGGTCTTAAGGTCCTATGAATATAGAGACATTCATCAGGAACTGGATACCCAGAAGGCAAGACCCTGGAGTATAGTTCCTCAGTATCTTCATAAATACACACACATATGTATACATGCACATATGTATCACTTTTTAAATAAATAACTCTGGTGTTTATTTAAATCATATAGTGTTCCAAAGAAAAAACTTTTCATAGTCCCTCTTCTTATTTCAAGGAGGTTAATTAAAAGGAAAAATAAAAACAATGAAACCCTAGGAAAGAACAGTAAAGATGTAGTTCACAATATTCCTGTCCTTCCACTTTCCAACCTTTTGTAAATTGAGGACACAGAGTTGTTTTTCCAGCAGTAGCGGCCGGTTCAGAGTATTGATTTGGACAATGACTTCCCACGGCATCCTGAGCATGAGCCCCAAGTTAAAGAGTTCCAGTGTGCTCCTTCCTTTGCTAAAGTGTGAGGGAAGGAGTGACAGGGAGACTATTACTGCGACTCTTTTCAATTTCCCAGTGAAATATAAAGACTCTCCTCTTTAATATTTCACAAAGTTTCCCTGGCTCCCAGCGGGAGGCCGTGCTGGGTAATGTTTGCTAATTACCAACAACAAAACTAGACATACAACGCTGGTAAATTACCTGACCCTTTCCATTTTAATGAGACAACAAGGATTTCGCGAAGTGATGTTGTTTCACTGGTTAATGGTGTCAGCAATGTTGTAATTGTGGGTTGAGACACATTAGCTGAACAACCACATGTAGGAGAGGCTTTCTCTCCACAAGCCCTTTGGAGACTAGAGCCATATTATCATTAAGGCTTTGTCATTTGCATGCTGCTAATCACTTACTTTATTATCCAGCGTATCCATTGTCTTTCTTTAATTGCTCTTTAAATTAAAATTAAAAATAGTTCTAAAGCCCACAATGGCTGGGATAGCATCTTGATTATGAAGATAACTTCAAGAAAATGGAGCAACTGGTAACATATTGCCAGGATTATGAGAGAGTCCCACTGTTTTGTACTATGCCTGCAGGCCCCAGGGGCCTAATTGTGGTAGTTTCTCTTCCTTTAGCCCATACTGTTTGTTTAATAAATGATTATTTATGGTCTTTTTGGCCAGTATAGCAGCTTTGGAGAAAGTACATCCTTCTTGTTGGTTTGAGCACTGACATCTCATTCTCTGGGCAAAGGTGTAAAATTGAATTCTAGTGCAAGATCTGTGCTAGAGCTTAGAAAGTGGTCTTTGATTCTCTGACTGGTTTCTTCTGTGCGAGGTACTTTTCAAATTTGGGGTTCATGGGACAAACTTCAGAGCTGAAAGGAAACTTAGAGTCGTCCCTGTTTGGTAGATGAAAGAACTGAGTACCAGAGCGATTGTCAGAACTATACTCACACAGCAGGAAATGAATTAACCATCTGTCTGTGAGTGACAAAGATGCAGGCCCCCAGAGAGACTATCCCGCCCGCAGGCTACTCTCAAGAGAGGTTATGATGTCATGTCCAGAGCTGCAGTGTGCAAGCGACATGGCTGTCATTGGCCCTGAATCTTAGGTCTCCTGTCTGCATGTGTGGGTGTTTGTTGATGCATACCGTGTGCTGCAGACAGGATGGGGAGCTTGAGTCATCATTTCCCTCAGAAAGCAACATCAGGAATGACTCTACCATCATCCCTGTATATGGAGCCATGACATCCACAGTTGTCTGGTGCTGTTCTCATGGAATGATGAGATGTAATGATGCCCCAAAGCTAGGGTGATTGGTTTTTGAGATCTGAAGGGATTTGGGCATTGATATATCTGCCTCCATTTTACAAATGGGAAAACTGAATTTTGACATGACAGGGAATCACATTAAGTTCTCTTGCAGGGAGTTGGGGATTGGTTAACTTAGATTACTTTTGATTACTTTAGATTTTTAGAGATATTTTCCATTTCTGTGCCAGCCTTGCCAGTATATTACTAATCCTCCCAAAAGTTGTTTCCCCCCCCCCCATTTGAAACTTTATTCAAACAACGTGACTTACAGTCATTCATAATATAGTCATTTCAGGTATTCAGTAGTCCAACACAAATCCCACCACCAGGTGACCTTTCATCCGCCAATTACCTGGACCAATTTCCAATCCCAAATTACCTTCCCACCTTGCAGCTTGGCCCTTAGCAGATACAAAATAATTCACTTTATATTGCTTGTTACAACATATATCTCATAGGAGTTTATTTTTGTTTGTTTGTTTGTTTTTTAAATCACTGTGAGATTATAGTCACAAGCTTTCATATTTGGGTTAAAATCACACAATGATCAAACACCCATCCCTCCACCAGTGCACAATCCCCCCCCCAATATCCCCAGTATACCTCCCCCCTTCCTCACCCTCCCCCTGCCTCCATGGCAGACAGTATTTCCCGCACTCTCTCTCTACTTTGAGCATTATGGTCAACCCCATCAAAAAATGGGGAGAAGAAATGAATAGAAATTTCCTCAGAGAAGAAATACAAATGGCCAAGAGGCGCATGAGAAAATGCACCACATCACAAGTCATCAGGGCGATGCAAATCAAAACAACAATGAGATATCATCTCACACCACAGAGACTGGCACACACTGGAAAGAACAAAAGCAACCAGTGCTGGCGTGGATGTGGGGAAAAAGGGACGCTCCTACACTAATGGTGGGAATGCCGACTGGTCCATCCTTTCTGGACAAATGGTGATTTTAACAAATCACAGGAGTTGTTAAAGTCACTGTCCGAGGATTTGCTGAGCCATTAGGTGCTTGGTGAGCCTTCTGTGCTATTTTGCTCATTGAGTTTAGTGGTCTTCTATGTAACTTTCCCTTCTAATGTTCCACCTACAGGGCTGTCAGTACTGTGATCTTTGGGTGTGGTGTAGCACTCCAGGAGTTGTGTCCTATAATGATTCAGCAGTGTGTCATCTCTGGCCTACCAGATTAAGCTCAGCTATGGCTTCATTTTGAGATCGATTCAGCAAGGCCCTTTAAATGCAAGCAATAGTAGGTGTGGTTGGGTGGAATGCTGGGCCCTCCAGCAGGGCAGGGACTCGGCCTGTCTCTCCAGGGATCTGGGTCCAGAGACTGGGCCTACCAGGGTCAATGAGGTGGTGGCTTTTCTCCATGATCATTTGTGAAGCTACACTATTTCACAAATGATGAACAATTTTTTAAAAAAAAAATTAGTAAGTGCTTATACTGTATTGGGCACTGTTATACACAATTTGTGAATATTTTTTTCACTCATGTGATATTTAGGTCATATTACTGCCATATTTTACTCATGAGGACACAAGACACAGAACTTAAGCAAGTTACCAGATGACAAAGCTAGAATCTTAGCACTGCAATGAACATAGGTGAGCACATAATTTTTTTTACAGTGCAGTGCCACGTATTTCTTTCTTTTTTTTTTATAGTAACAGTGTTCTGAGTTATTTATTTACCCTCGTATTTACTATCCATGTTTTTTGTTTGTTTTTTAAAACAATTTTATTAGTAAATCACTATGGGGTACAGTTACAAACTTATGAACTTTCATGTTTGTATTTGGTTTACATCCCTCCACCAGTGCGCATTCTCCTCCATCAATTTTCCCAGTATCCCTCCCACCACCCCCACCCCAACCCCCACCACCCCACCCTGCCTCTGTGGCAGGGCATTCATTTTTGTTCTTTCTCCTGTTGGTTGTTGTAGTTTGCAGTAGAGGTATTGAGTGGCCATCATGTTCGGTCTATAGTCCACTTTTGGTACGCAGCTTTCAACCCGAGTGGGTCCTCCCAACATTCTCTACTAGGTGTTCCCTTCTCTGTATCTGCTGCACATAATTTTTTAGTTAATACATTTGTGTTCTTGGAATTGACACCAAGAAATAGGTTGTAGTTTTACATGTTTTAGATGCTTGCACACTGTTTTTCACAGGGATTGATTCAGACAACATTCCTACCAATAGTGAATGAGGGTTTTCTTTCCATCATATCCTGCCTATGCTGGTTGTTTCCAGGCTTTTTGAAAGTGTGAGATGAGATCTCATTGTTATTTTAAATTGTATTTCCGTGATAATAAATAAATAATACCTTTTCACATGCCTTCTGACTAGCTGTATGTCCTCTTTAAGGAAGTGTCTGATTAGCTCCTCTCCTCACATTTCTATAGGGTGTTTTGGATGCTTTTGTTGTTGAACTTTGTGAGTGCTTTCTGTATCTTGGACATGAGCCCTACATTTGTTACATGGTATGCAAGTATTTTCTGCTCTTCAGCAGTATATCTTTTTATTTTACCTGAATTTTTTTTGCCATGTAAAAGCATTTTAATTTGATGTGATTCATTAATTTAATTTTAGCTTTATTATCCTCGCCAAATGGGTTGATAACACCTCTGAGATCCATGTCCTAGAGAGTTCCTCCTTTTTTTCCCAATGTATTCTATGAATTCTGATCTATGTATGGTGTGAGATAAACATCCACACCACATAAAAGTTTTATTATTTTTGCATGTATCAACCCAGTTTTCTCAATACCATCTATTGAAGCATTAGAATATGGAAAATAACCTGCATTCTAAACCATATGTGTATTAAAATAAGTTTTATGTAAATACATACACACAGTGAAATATTATGCAGTTATAGGAAAAGATGAAATCTACAGTTTCCTATAAGTTGGATGAAACTGAAGGGCATCATGTTAAAAGAATTAAGCCAAAGGAAAGGACAAATACCAGTGAGCTTACTCATCTGTGGTGTATCAAGAAAAAAGGTGATAGAAAGTATTGAATGGTTATAAACTCTTCACCTTTTATTGTAAACTGAGATTACCAAGTGGAGGGAGTAGGAGGGAGGAGGAAGAGGTAGACTGAAGTGACACAGAGACAGTGTATAGGTCAGAAAGAAAGAGAAAGCTAGAAAATTAATAAGGGAAGGCTGAATTTCAAAAGTTTAGCTCCAGAGTTCAATTTATTTTAACCAGGACACTATGACTCATTTGAAGTTGTGATCAAAGGATATTGATCATGCCATAAACAGTTATTCAGAATCTCAGAATCAGTGTAGCCCCAGCCTTTTCTTTTTGAAGATTGTGTGTGTTTGTGAGTGTGTGTGCTTGCACATGTGTGTGTGAAAGAGAAAGTTTGACCTCCTCTATCCAAGATTCCAGTCTGTACATTCCTTAGTCAGAATAAACATATAAGCAAGAAAGTCTTTAAAACTTTAAAGAAAAAAGAAAATGAAATGCTTTCTTTGAAAGGAGTATCGAATGTTTGGAAATCCAGCAGCTATCTCAAGCCAGAAGTCCTGTCTCTAGAACAGAGACAGCTGGCTAAGCGTTGTGGGTGACAGGATTCTGCTTTTCCTGAACTGTATGGCAATGCCTTGGATCACTTGGTAAATCCATCTTTTACAGTTACTTAATTTTCTGTGCTCTTAAGATATGACTGTTTTAGTTTGCTTGTGATTTCTTAGCTCTGGATTTTGCTCTACTGGTCGTTGGTTTCTACTAAACCAAACAACTGGGGCCCATTTGGCATTTGGCATGTGAAATGTAAAAGGACATTTGAACTATATGATAAATACTGAAAAACAAAGCCCATAGCACTAAGAACATAAAGAAACTGTTTATAATGTAAAGGTGGTTACATTTTCACTCAATCTATCACTTTAATGAGCTCTTTGCATTTCTTTGATTAATACTCACAAGAGGGGGGGAAATTGATGTAATGGAAACAAAATGGTATATAGACTTGGCAGCATAAGAGAGGTTTCTGTGTGTTTTATTAGTATCCATTCCATATCACTGTCTTGCAATGTCTGTGTCAACCTCTTGCCTGGCATTGTATGCCTCTAATTACTGGAAATGTGATCCTGCAGGAAAGAAGAGATCCTAATATTAGTGGCAAAGGCATCTTTTGCCTTCTTGTGGTGGCAGCAAAGGATGATCTAGAACAAGAATTAAGAATTAATAAAAAGGAAAAGTCTGACATTGTCCAAGCTGTGTTGAAATGAAGATTTCAATAGATAATTTAATAAGAAAGAAAGAGAGAAATAGAGAAAGAGATGGAAGGAAGGAAGAAAGAAAGAAAGAAAGAAGAAAGAAAGGGAGGGAGGGAGGGAGGGAGGGAGGGAGAAAGAAAGGGAGGGAGAAAGAGAGGAAAAAAGAAAGGAAGAAAGAAAGAAGGAAAGAAAGGAAGAAAGAAAGAAAAAGGGACTGGGGAAGTAGTTTAAAGGGTCAGAGTCCCATGTTAAATCTCAGGCACTACTTGCCACCCGCACACCAACAAGCCCTACTAGGTATGACCCTGGTGATGTCTAGCACTGCCTGGCCAGCAGTGTCACATTACTGGACCCAAGTATTGAACCTTCCAACCTCTGCAGCCAGAACATGTGTCACCAAGAATTATCCCTGAGGAATTTCCTGAGCATTGTTTAGGATAAGAGAGAGAGACAGACAGACAGAGACAGAGATAGAGAGAGACAGAATGAAAAAGAGAGGAAAATGAGAAAAAGAAAAATGCTTAAAAATTTTTGAACAGTATATTTTAATTTATCGTGAATCACGAAAATCACGAAAACCCTGTTAATCGTTGATTTCTCGAGCGGGCTCAGTAACCTCTCCATTTGTCCTTTCCCTGAGATCTTAGAAGTCTCTCTCAGTTCGGCCCTCTCAAAGATGTCCCACTGGAGGCTCTTTCATGGTCAGGGGAATGAGATCCAGCTTGTTACTGGATTTAGCATATGAATACACCATGGGAAGCTTGCAAGGCTGTCCCATGTGGGCAGGAAACTCTCAAAAGATTGCCAGTTTCTCCCAGAGGGAGAAGTAGGCTACAAGATAGCGCTTGTGGCTTGCTTTTAAGTCACTTCTGGGAGCTTGCTTTTAGGTCTGACTGGTGCTGACCGTTGATGGAATTACACACATCTGGGTTCCTCTGCCGGTACCTTCATGCATGAGGCCTGTCTGAACGTGTGGAGAGGGGCCTCGAGCATGGTTGTAGCTAGGTTCTGGTGGTCTTTGGCCGCTGAGAGCTCTGCTCGGGGTGGGGAGGGAAGCTGGAGCCCATCCCTTCCGAGGGGCCCCGAGGAAGACAGCCAGGCGTGCGGGCAACAGACTCTATTTTAATTTATACAGATAATAATTTCCTTCGTTCATGGTTTCACTTTGCAAATTTCAATTACCTGGGCTAAATATGTCCAAAAAGATTATGTCAGGGAGAAAATTTAAAATATTATATAATAAGAGCATATAGAAGAGACAATATTTATATAACATTTGATATTATATTACTGTAAGTATTCCTACTTTTATTCTTAGTCATTGTGTTAATGCCTCAATGTACCATTAATAAATTAAACTTAATCATAGGAATATTTGTATAGGGAAAAACACTCATTTGGGATTTGGGGACTCTCTGTGGTTTGGGGCATCCCCTGGGAGTCTTTAAAGATAAAGATATCCTTTAAAGGTAAGGGAGATACTCAGTGGTAACATCTATAGTTTAAAATAGTACACAAAGGGAGTGCATTGAGTGCAGAGGATATCTTTATGAAATAACTAAATGGGGCAGGGTTGGAAGTAGGATAGTTCATTTCCTCCTCCAGGAAATCCAAATGAACTAGGGTTGGTAGTGAAGAGAGGGGATGATTACTGTTTGGAAGTGAATAAAATGGGATCAAGGATAAGCATGGCCAAGTGCAGCTCCTCTGCTAAGATGGCTCAGATCTTCTGCCCAGCAGGGTGGGTGGCCACAAACTCCCTAGAGCAATGTCAACCCTCCATATCCTTTGTGCTGATATATCAGGATGGCAGACTGAAATATCAGAGAACTTGGACTCTGAAAATATTTTAATTACCTGCAACTGGTCATTTTCACTCCAGAACCTGTTTCCCTAACTTCCCAATTAAATCATTTGCAAAAGTACCTTTAGGGTCCTCAATAAGGTGAGTTCATCTGCCTTGTTAGCTGCCTTCAACTTAGAAAGATTATATGAAGATTTGAAGGTTTCAGGAACATTTCTTTTATTAATTTATAATCTCAGCAGGTATTTTTGAGGTATGAGAAATATTAAAGGTATGAGAATATTATTGGTGAAATTGCTTATGCTAAAGAATATGTAAATATCAAGTTATTTGATCCATATCAACAAAGTGAACATATCATTTTGGAGAGTTGGAGGCATCTCTAGTTCTGTTTGGAACCTTGGACCAGTCCCATGATACTTGATTCTGTCTCACTGGCCCTGCTAATGAGATGCTCGGGCCAAGTAAGGCATTGCTACCTGGACCTTAAGGTGCTAGAGATCAGCCAGGACACCCAGTGGTACTCTTGGTTACAACTGGGTAACCAGGGTTACAACTGGGTGCTGTTTGCAAAACTCTGATGTCCCAGTGATAAAATATGGAGAGAGTAAAAAGCAATTTAGAATTTGTGGGAGATTCATTGATATCATGAATTATTAACCTACCTGAGATATTCGATATGTGGATAATATATTTTGATCCAAATCTGTGGTCCTAGTTGTGTTTGAGATATGTTTCACTTTCTCCTTTCTTCCACTTCATTCTTCCATCTGTTCTTCATGCTTACTTTTGTTTGTTCATTCATTTGTTTGTTCATTCATTCCTTCCTTTCACCCACCCAACCACTTGAGTGACATAAAAACAATAAGGGCTTTAAATTTGCTATAAGAGACCATCTGCATGGAGATGACTTTTGTGTCATGCATGTGATATGTGTTTAAGTGGTGCTCTTGAAACTTAAGAGGCAAGCAGTTATCATTGGCTTGTTTGGTTTGCTTGGGTTTGATTCAGATCATAAAATGCAAACTAACAAAGAATGGGTACTTTACATAGTGAGTAGAGCCAACTTCTCAAATTGCTAATCAAATATGGTTAAAGAAAAGTATTATCAAGCATCCCAATGTTACTTAGTGTAAACAAGTGAAACGGAGCAGGGAACTATTGGCTTGTTTCTGGTACTGGAAGTGAACAAGATACAATGAATGAAGCCCATTGTTTCAATGACAAATAAGGCATCCATAAGCAAATTTTTCACCCAAGAAAAACAGGCATTTTCCCCAGTTGCCATGGCACTTGGGGACATTTTGATTGTAGGTGGTAGAAAGAAATTCACATAAAAATGCTTAAATTAAAAGGGAGAAATATAAAGCTCCTTTAGCTTTAGAAACCTTTGTATTCAGTGAATGGTGTAAGACCTGTCTCAGTTTTTTCACTTCTCCATTCATTTGACTCAATTTTATTTGCCCCTTGATGAGAATCATCACAGTATTCATTTTCTTCTGGATTTTTAAGAACATCTTTTAATCAGGCTCCAGGAAGAATGCAGATTGACCCCAGATTGAAGGGTATGCTCAACGATAAACCAGTTGTGTGGTCAAAATAATAAGAACCATCTTATTAAACATGTGAAGTCAGTGCCTTGGCTTTACATGGCTACTCCTGGGGCAGGGCCTAGCAAGGGTTGATATCACCCACTACTTCCATCACTTAACTCATTCACGTGGAGAAGGAATTTCTAGGGAGTAGATATCAGCGGATGTAACTGTTCTGCCTGTAGTATCTTCTTCACTCTAAGCCTCAGTTTGTTCATCTGTAAAGTGAGCACATTGAGATGAGAGAATTTTCAAAGCTCTTGCATTTCCCAGAGTTATTTCTCAAGATGCCAAAGAGACACAATCAACATGGTTCTGTTTCTCAGCAGAGGGTCTTTGCATGGTTTCTAAGCTTTCTCTGTCTTTAGGCTGTGAATAATGTTATTTAGCTGACAGTTATCAGCTCCAAGCCTGGGCTACTTGGAATCAAGTAAATGACCCCATAGAAATGGGCAGGGTAGTGCCCCACTTCCCTGCATGACAGTGCTCTCCCTCCCAGCTCTCTGTTGGAGCTTCCACCACCTCCAGCTCCCAAGTGCAAAGAGCCGAAGTTAGGCAATAACAGTAGTTTCTGTTGTGACAATTATTTTTACTGCATCCATGCTGGTCTACTTCTGAATTCCAGGACTCCACCTTTGTGGGAAGCCTTAAAAAACGGCTATGAAAAAAATATTGTGGGTTAAAGAGAGGTTTCGCTGGTCACTAGTACCATATCTAACCACTCCAGTGGGTTTTTGGAAAAACTTTTCCAAAAGTCCATTTCCCAAATATAGCCTATGTGCATAGATTTACCACCACCCCCCCAAACACACACAAGTGAGAAAGCAATTGTGCTTCTATACGTGGAATATTCTTTATTTCAGCTACTGAAGAATGTGTTGGAATACATACTGCAAAAATGACTGCTGTGGCTATTACTGTACTTGCTCAGGGGAGCTATTCAGATGCCTCATTTATTGGAGCTTAATAGATTAAAAGTCCAAATTGAGTCTCATGATATAAGCCTAATCAAGTTCTAATCTGCATAATTTTCCCATAAGCAGCAATGGGAAATTTGGATAATTTATGTTTCAGCAGTTGCCAATCATGTGTTAAATAGCATTGTTGCATTTACTTATCAAAATATTTTTATTGATCTCAACTTCAACTGACATTTGGCTTTGGGATTTTTTTTGTTCCTGACATTAACAGGAAATTTAATTCATCTTCTAGATGATGCAATATGAGATGTTTCTCTTGATTTTAACATGTCTTTATAGATCATTTTTAACGGTGATCTTTCCCTTTTACAACTTCATATTGAATACCTGTCTCAGCAAACTGAGATGACTCGGTCTAATTTATTTCCCTAGTTTAACATAGCATATGGATTTCTAACCATCATTTATATGCACACAATAAAAGATAATTTGGCCCACCATTTGAACCAATTCCTTTACGTTAAATCTATGGGGGTGGGGTTGGCACTTACCTTCATTTCTCCATCTATTCTAGAGAAGGTGATGTAAAAAGATTTCCATCTCCCTCTCTCCCTGTAAAGGCTTGGGGATTTAACTAGGGAAGATTTAGAAAGTGCTTTGTGTTTCCCCCATGGAAAAGTACTGTAATAAAACATTTATTATATGTACTGAGTTGCACATGCTACCATACCAAAGGAAGTTAAGCATAACTACAATGGGTCCCAGTGGTTATCTGCTATTGTTTAAAAGTGAAAACAATAAAAGAGTAAGTCTGGCTCAGGCTTAAAACTTGCCTGCCTCACACAACACATGGAAAGGAGAAGCATGCAGGGAAGGAGGTAGCCTGGAGCAGGTTCTCCAGGGGCACTGGATCGAACTATCTGACCACATCCCAGACCCCAGACCAAATGGATGTGCCTAGGGAGTTAGGTGGATGCTCTGTGTCTCTTTCCCTTTTCAGCAAAAATGGGAATATTAACAGTGCCTCCACTTGGAGCTTTCCTACAGAGAAATAAAAGAGGTGGTCAATAAAAAATCCCCTTGTACAGCTCTGACAAATGATTGGAAGCACCAAGATGAGCGGTTTAGAGTAGCGTTTCAGTCTTTTTTACCCTGCGAACTTGTACCTGTCCTGCATGGATTGACAGTTATAACCAGGGTGGTAAACCAGTGGTTTTATTTTTCTTCTTCTTCTTTCTTTTTACTGATTTATTTTCTTTTCTGTTTTTAAAAATTTTATTGAATCATTGTGAGATAGTTACAAGCTTTCATGTTTGGGTTACAATCACACAATGATCAAACACCCATCCCTCTGCCAGTGCACATTCCCCACCACCAATATCCCCGGTATACCCCCTCCCTCCCCCTGCCTCCATGGCAGACAATATTTCCCATACTCTCTCTCTACTTTTGGGCATTATGGCTTGCAACACAGATACTGAGAAATCTTCGTGTTTGGCCCGTTATCTACTTTTGGCTCACAACTCCCATCTTTTCCGATTCCTCCAGCCATCATTTTCTTAGTGATCCCTTCTCTATTCCATCTGCCTTCACCCCTCCACTCATGAAGCAGGCTTCCAGCTATGGGAAAATCCTCCTGGCCTTTGTATCTACTGTCCTTCGGTGTCAGCCTCATATTATGTTATTCTGCACTCCACAAATGAGTGCAGTCTTTCTACGTCTGTCCCTCTCTTTCTGACTCATTTCACTTAGCATGATACTCTCCATGTCTATCCATTTATAAGCAAATTTAATGACTTTATCTCTCCTAATAGCTGCATAGTGTTCCATTGTGTAGATGTATCAAAGTTTCTTTAACCAGTCATCTGTTCTAGGGCGCTTGGGTTGTTTCCAGATTTTGGTTATTGTGAACAGTGCTGTAATGAATATATAGGTACAGATGTCATTTCTACTGTGCTTTTTTGCATTCTCGGGATATATTCCCAGAAGTGGTATTGCAGGGTTATATGGAAGCTCAATTTCTAGTTTTTTAAGAACTATCCATATTGTTTTCCAAAAAGGCTGGACCAGTCAGCATTCCCACCATTAGTGAAAGAGCGTCCCTTTTTCTCCACAACCACTCCAGCACTGGTTGTTTTTGTTCTTTTGAATGTGTGTCAGTCTCTGTGGTGTGAAATGATATCTCATTGTTGTTTTGATTTACATCTCCCTGATGACTATCAATGTGGAGAATTTTTTTCCTGTGCCTTTTGGCCATTTGTATTTCTTTTTTGAGGAAACTTCTGTTCATTTCTTTTCCCCATTTTTTATTTTTTAATTAATTAATTAATTAATTAATTATTGAATCACCATGTGGAAAGTTACAAAATTTTCAGGCTTAAGTCTCAGTTACATAATGCTTGAACATCCATCCCTTCACCAGTGCATATATTCTACCACCAAGAACCACGGTAAACCTCCCCTCCCACCCCCCTGCCCTCCAGCCCCCCACCCCACCTGTATAGCTGATAAATTTCACTTTACTTTCTGTTTACTTTGATTACATACAAACATAAATACTCACTATTATTGTTTGGAGTTTCCCCCTCCCCGCCCAGAGTCGGACCTGCTGGAAAGGAAGCATTTGATAATTTGTTTTCCATTGCTGAGAATGAAGAGATATGAGGTCATGTGGCCACAGTAGCGGCCTCGAGGTTCTAGATTTCTGTATTTGCATATAAGTGGATCAACATGGAAAGTATCATGTTGAGTGAAATGAGCCAGAAAGAAAGAGACAGACACAGAAAGATTGCACTCATATGTGGAATATAAAGTAGCAGAGAGGTACGAGCTAGCAATGATGCAACCTCTGGCAGAAAACCCTCTGGACTTAGCCACTAAAATACTTTTTTCTATTTTTAAACCAGTGGTTTTCCTTCCTATGCTTGTGGCCCAGCTCTGGTCTATGGACTAGACAGGGTTTAGGAGATTCTGGACACTATTTACCTGTGTTTAAATCTGAGTTTGTCCGTCAAATAGAGATGGATGCTTCTAGGGTTACCTAGGGAGGAGTCTGGGTCATCCCCTTTACTGGACTGATTCTTACATTCTGTTCATCTTGAACATAACTCTACATGACAGAGGAAAATAAAATAAATGGCCTTTGCTTTAAAAAAATCTGTGGCTGGGACGGCCAAGGAGCTATTTTAGGGGTTAAGGTGCTTGCCTTACCTGCAGCCAACCCTCATTTATTCTTGGATACCACATATGGTCCCATATGGTCCCCCGAGAGCTGCCAGGAATAATCTCTGAGCACAAGCCCGGAGTGAGTCCTGAATGCCGCTGGGTGTGGATCAAAAAAAAAAAAAATCAAAAAATCTGTTGGAAAAGTAGTTAAGGGCTTTGGAGATAGCTCTAGTTTGACCCCGGATATAGCCCTTTGGCCCTTGGGCGAATACCCCAGAGTGTGGCCCCTTAAAGTTAAATAGCAAAATAAGTGGAGACATTATCATTACTAAAGGCTTTTGGCCAACAAAAGCACTCTGTCCATGGAGTCATGCATAGGGGAGGACAGGACCTTAATTTAACCGGTGATGTCTTTGAAGTTCCACCATAGTTTGTCAGTTGCTAATGGAACCAGGCTTGAGGACTGAAGGGGAAAACAGAATATGAAAGCAAAATGAAAGAGGTCTGTGAGGCAAGCGTGTCATTTGTAAATGAAGGTTTCATGCAAAAGAATCGAGTCTTTTCACAGGTGAAAATGGAATCTTTAAATAAGATGAAATAAAAGGATGCTTTGGCTTGTTGCAGGTTCCATAATGAAATACAGTTTTCCTAATACCGTGTGACCTGCATTTCTCCATTTTATGGGTGCTATTCCTTGACGTACAAACCCGTATTTCCTCAAGTCAGCATTTGATGATGGATGTCAAAATACAGGCCATGTATTATGCATATAGCATTACGGATTTAAGGTGTTTACTTGTCAAGTTGAAGAAATTCAAAAACGTCACATCCACTGAATCTGCACAGCTGTCACTTGCCGTTTTTCATGCTTTTGAATGAAACTTCTGATGAAAACAGTTTAGTTTTCCTCTTTGCTATTCTAGAGAAGGAAAACCGCTAACGTTTAAAAATGCATATTCTTAGTTTTGAGGCTGGCTGAAACACATATATTTGGAAGTACATAAAGATGGACACTACACTGTCATTCAAAAAGAATTCTAATAAGTGCAATCAGGGAAAGAGTAGTAAATACAATTTCCTTTTTATTTCTGCAAGCAGGGTATCCAGTGGATGTAATATGAACAGAGAAGATAGGAAAACCTTTTATATTTTTCTGGTATTTCATGAATTTTGTCCCCAAACTCAGGACAATTATTGAGTGTCCTTCAGTTCAATTCTGATAACTAAAACTTCACCTGTTACATAATGACAGAATTCACCCCATTCTCATTACCAGAGAGTGAGTCAGAAATCTGATTACACAATTTGGAATTTTGTCCACAGAAACTCAGCTAGAGACTCTACGTCAGTTGAGCAGTCCACATAGCCTTCTGTCCACTAGGAGCAAAGAGGAGGCACCAAAGTGAATGTGCATGTTTCTCTGCTTGTTCGCCGAAGTGGAGGAAGAATTGCATTGAGAATGGACTTTAGGTTTCAGCTTGCATTGTGCACCACTTGGTAAAATTAATGCGTGTATGAGGTCTAAATGACTCATGTCTATACGTCTCTATGCACATCTTTAAAGGGCTAGTCATTCTCCTTGGCTGGGATGGCTGCTTAGCCTCACTGAACTTAAAGTTATGATTGGGTCAAGCTCATTCTAATGATCCCTGTGGTATTTTCATATGAGAACCAAAAAAAAATAAGCCAGTGGTAGTCAAAAGCTGAGCATTCTGCTTTCCGATGTACCATGCCCCCATCTACCTTATGAGGTCTGTGCTGGGCTCGCTGAGAAATTTAAGGGTTCACTAGCACCCAGGATGATTTCAACTGCAAGAAAAAAGATCTCCTCGACTCAGTTTAAAAGAAATATTTGTAATGGACTAAAGGCTATTGCAATCTCCAATATTCAAGTATTGGAGTTAAAGCATACACCTCAAGTAAAAGCATACAACTCAAGTATGGTTTATTTAGCTATAGGAAGTCACACATACATATAATGACCCATATACTATAATCACATGTATGTGACATTAATGTATAAAATAATATTTTTTGCTACAACCAGTGTTGCTCAGGGTTTATTTCTGGGTGCATGCTCAGGGGACCATATGGGGTGCCAGGAATTAAACCCAGATTGGCCACATGCAGAACAAAGTCCTACCCTCTGAGGTATCTCTCTAGCCCCTAAAATAATATTTTATACATTAAAAATCATGAAAGACTAAAAAAAAATTTGATGGAAGAAATCCTGATTTGGATCCCACAGCTTATTAATTTAAGAGGTACGGAGTTCTTCCCATCATTCAGTCTTTTTGTTGTTCAGTTCAGTCAGTATCATTCTACTGGCTGGTTTCCATCCTGTAAAAGGGCTGCTACTACTTCAAGTCAGTACAGGTACAAAAACAATACCATGGGTTACACTTGAATCTCTCTTTGTGTGATTATTTTTAAGAACAAACCTCACTTCCAAAATGCTCCAAAGCATATTTTCTTACAATTTTGGGGGGCCAAAACTATGTAAAAACAAAAACAAAACCAAAAAAAACAGACTTGCTACTCATTCATCGGGAAGAGGATAGGCAATCAATTGGTTTATGATAACAGTTGAGATAGGTTAGATTATGTTGTGGTGACAAAAATAGCAGCAACAATAACAAAACAAATCTCAGTGACTTAAAGCAACATAGATTGATTTTTCACTCACTCAAAATGCTTTGTGGGTCTGGGCTAGAGTCCAGAACTGCTGCCCAGCGTTCATCTCCATAGTAACCTGTGCTCCTATGGTTGCCACAGGCTGGGAAAGGTGGCAAGTCAAATACTTGCACAAGAAGTAATGATATTCTCTGCTCTGTTCATGTTTCTACAGTTCTTTGATGTGTCTGGAGGGAGAGGCAACCAAAATCTGTGAGCAATATCAATAACTGATTTTAAAGATTGATTGTTAGAAACTATCAAAGAGGGTTAGAATATTTTGCAATGGTGTTCTCTTTGTTGCATGCTAGCAATGCATTTGAATCTGTCCTGGGAGCACTAATTGTTGATCTGTAAATAATGTATAACTACTTTTTAACTTTATTTAAACATCTTGGTTTTCAAAATTCATCATAATACAGTTGTTACAGGCATTCAATATCCAAACACCAGTGTGACCTTCCTTCCACCATTGGTCCCCATTTTTCCAACCATCCCCTCAAGCCTGCCCCCTCAGCAGGGACAAAATAATTTATCTTATATTGCTATTTATGACTAATTGGTTAATATAATTATCAAAGATTACTTCAGTGAAAGAAAATTTGTGAAAACTGTTATGTCACACCATGGTGTCATTAAGTTCTTGTCTGAGCGTTTACAAAGCTATTCATTGCTAGGTCAACCTTCTGTTTTATTGTTTTTGTTTGTTGAAATTAGCTGGATACAATGTTGCTTTCCCCTCTAATTTGGTGTTCTCCTACCGGGATGCCAGTATTGTGGAATTTGGAGTTGTCATGCAGCTGCATATGTTCTAGGAACTCCAGGATCTATAGACCTGGGACAGTGGATGAGTTTTCATGGCAGTAGCTGTGGGATGTGGGTGTGGCTGTTGGGGATTCTGCAAGCTTTATATAGGTGTTCAGGGGATGCTGCTCATCCCCCACTCTAAGAACACCTGAGTTTTCAGCCTGAAAACCGGTGTACCTAGAATTTTCATCTGTTTGGGATCTCTGCAGAGATAAGTTGTGAAGCCATGGAGTTGGGCTGTTGGCATAGTGACAGTTCTATGGTATAGGCAGGACTGCCAGGGCTTCAGCAGGCTGGGGACTCAAGCCCATCCCCCTCCTGAGGGTGCCCCAGAGTTTTCAGTTGGGAGACTCATGTACCTGTACATTTTAGTGATTTGGCTTGCATCTCTTCAGGTATTTAGTTGTGAATCTGTAAAGCTGGGCCAATGGCAATGAATCCATAAACTGTTTTTT
Source organism: Sorex araneus (assembly GCF_027595985.1). Taxonomy (NCBI): domain Eukaryota; kingdom Metazoa; phylum Chordata; class Mammalia; order Eulipotyphla; family Soricidae; genus Sorex; species Sorex araneus. The sequence goes on from NC_073304.1 coordinate 114,469,656, forward strand.
AAATTTCATATGACTAAGTACTTCCAATTCCTAAATTTCCCACATTTAATCTTTCTTCTCTTGTTTTCCTTTCCACCAGGGTTCACCCCTCCAGGAATGGACAGATCCTCTCCAGACAACAGCCCAGTGCATGGGATGTTACGCCAGCCATCCATCACAACTGGCGTCAACATCCCCATCATCACAGAACTAGGTAGGGGCGAATGCTAGCTTTGGGTGGATTTACTTTTTTGTCTTCTCTTCCAAACTTATGAGGAGGTTGCTTGTTTTTTACGGTCTTTCAGCATAGTAGACTCCAGTGGGTTTTGTTGTGGGGAGGTGGGTGAGAGGTTGGGTGGGAATATGACAGACTGTCAAAAGGAAAGCTGACCTTTCTTCTGGGATGAATAGACAGTTCCCTTCATGTTGGTTTCTGTTTCAAAGAACTATGAGATGATAGGCTTAAGCTGGGGCATGGGTTAGGGAGGGGAGGAGGAGAAGAAAGTGATGGCTCATAGATTATTTCTGTGATTATGTTGAAAGCATCTGCCGTCAACTTCCACAATCACAGCTCTCCACTGAGGGATGAATTTTCAAATTTTGGCCAAATATGTTTTGAAAACTAAGGCTACTATGTGGTAACTCCTCATTTGTTCTATGCTACTTAAACTTCTCAGCCAAAAGGCATTTTCATGAAGGCCATTTTGGTCCTGAAAATGATAGGGTTTTGAGAACCATGATCAGTGTCCTGTGTGAAGCAACTAACCTGGCCATGGTGCTCTCTGCTACTTTTGGGAATTTGAAAAATGACTGAGTGCTCTCCTCCCTATGTGATTAATACTGTGTTCCTGGGTCCATTTACTGTAGAATGTTTCCTCTGTTATTTCCTTACTCTTTTCTTTTTCTGTACTTTCCTCCACTCCCCTCCCCCAATCCTTAAATGCTGTATCCAATTAGCTAAGCCTGGCAAGTTGCCTTTGGTATCAGTCAATCAGGAAAAAAACAGTGGGACGCACATTCTAATGATAACTGAACTGGGTAAGAAGCACTGTTTTCTTCACATAAGTATCTCCTTTTGTTCTGTTGTTGGTGCTTCCAACTCTCATCAGCTTGTTTTTATTTCACTGGCTGTAACAGAAAGGCTACCCCATGGCACTGCTTTGAATGCTTTTTATTTGTGGCTCTGGTTGGAATCGACTGCCTTGTTCTGACCTTTCCTAATGATTCCCCCCCCCCCAAGCCCCCCAGCATCAGTAAACCTTTGATCACACACATCTGACCTGGCAGTTGTTTCTAAAGCATCTTTATTTTAATTCTATTTTTTTTTGGCCTAGGCCATTTTTTTCTGTTTTTCTCCCCTTTCCATGTGTCCCCCTATACCCCACCTTCTCCCTTATATTCCTCTTCCAACACACTGTCAGTTTGACTGACATGTCTTCACAGCTCTCAGAGGAAGTCAAAGGAGAAATATAAAAATTTTAAGATAAGAAACCTAAGATAGTGCCTTCCCTCCAGCTGTTTATTTTATTTTCTCCCCTCCTTGCCCATCTATCCCCACCAGGTCCTTTCTCAGAAGTTGTAGTTCTGAAGCGTTTAAAGCAGCTAGCTCCTAGGGGATCATCTTACTAAGGCCAGATTTGAGGAAGGGTACAAAGTGGGTGAGCTAGCAGAGCAGCACTCTGACCTTCGCTCTGCTGGCCCAGAACCCCTTTGTGCGATTCAGAGTAGGTTCGTCAGGAAGACGAAGGGCTCCCTCCTGTGATCAGGGCATCTGTCAAGCCCTCCCACTATTTCCCATGACTTGGTTAATAACTCCATGAAAGACGCCCATCAGTAGCAGGTCTGAGAACTAGGGATTGATCTTCTAAATAGAGACGGCAAAAGTGCTGCTCTGTGGAGGGGTGGCCAGAGGGGGGTGGGGAGTAGCTGCCTTTAGATGACTCACAAACAAAACTAACATGCCATTTTTGTGGCCCCCGAATATATTTCAAAATAAGAGAGCAGGCTTTTAACACTGTTCTTGCACATAAGGTGTCTATAAACTAAGGGATAAATTGTCCACCGTGCAACACTGCATTATATCAGGACAAATTCACTTGAGCTGAGGAGCATTGCATTATTCTCCATCTCCAGCAGCAGAAAAGGTGTCTTTTTCATGGTTAGAGATGTTGGTTAAAAAGCAGGAGTCTCTGAATTGCTCATCTCAGAACTTTGGGATAGATTCTGATCTCTGCTTAGAAAATTCATCCAAGCAGCTCCAACCCAGAAACATTCAGCAACTCCTCAAGTTCATTACTGGAAGAAGTTGTGAGTTTTCCTTCTTCTGGTCCTGTAATTCATTTGCTGCCAACCAACTAGAATTATCCTGGCTTATGATTAATGAAAGAAAAAGAAAAGCTTGGGGCCTATATGGCAGGCAGCCTTTCAGGCATTGGGTCAGTCTAATTGAATCTCGTGAATTAACGTAGTCTCTCCCCATTTCTTCCATGAGTTCAGAGAAATTTTCCTGTCTTCACATCACCCTTCACTTGTGGCTGAGGCCCTCTTTTTTCTAGGAGTCAGACTACCATTGGTGACATAGTTCTTTCTCATTGTTTCATCTCCTTGCAGACACAAGTATTTACTACTCACGTCCATGTTCTGAGGTGCGCTCCATATGACACCAGTCTAGAAATGCCTTTGAAGAAACACAGGGGTGCCATGGAGGAACAAGTTTTTAAAACTATGCAGTAGGCTCTCATCTTCTGGGAAGTCTAAATCGATGTTGCTGGTCAAAGGCTCCTAGGTGTCCCATGAGAAGCAAGTTTGTTTTGAACCTTTTGACCTGACTCTCACTTGTATGAACACCAACAAACTATGAATTAGGCTTGGATCATTTCAGCTGCTCTCTTTCTGAGACTAGGTACTCTCAGACAATTTACTAAAAACCTAAGCAGGATCTTCTGACCTCTGCAAGCCAATGGACAGCTTGGGGAGTTAATAATGCCGAGGGCAGATGAAGTGTTTAGTGTAAGAAGGACAATGATGAGAGGAACTCAATCACCAGTGTACAGCTCAAGCTTACCAAGCACAAACTCATAGAAAACAGCTTCATGTTTTAATTTTATTTTTATTTATTGTTTTTATTTTGTATTTAGGCAGTGTCAATCACAAAGCTGTTAATAATTGAATTTCATGCATATAGTGCTTCAGTTCCAGTCACACCCTCCAGGTCAGCATCCTTCCATCAATCCATCAATGTCCCCAGGGCCCCCCCATGCCAAGCCCACCTCCTTAAAAAACTCAATTTTTAGGTTTAATTATTGTAGATTTGCTCCCGTTCTTATAGTAGTGTTGGTCTGGAGGCTTTGATGCATAGCTTGCCTCTACACAACTAAACTTGTCCAGGGCAAGTTTATTGGCCCATGTTTTACCTCCAGGCCACCCCTTCTGACTTCCTCCTTCCACTTCTTCCACTTTCCCCTTCTTTGATTTTTTCATTCCTGGAATGTAAGGTTAATGGTTTGCTCGGCTTTGATATCTTCTCTTCCATGATCTTGTTATTCTATATTCCACAGATAAGGAGGACAGCAGGATTTCCAATATCTGTCCCCCATCTGACTTTAAAGAACCTGACATCCTATGGTTTCCTTATTTTAGATAGGGAAAAGAAATACAGAATGATGAAATGATTTTCCCCACTGATGGAACATGGATTCAGTGCCTGGTTGTCAGATCTCATACTTTGCCCATTGTATGTTGTTCAATGCTGCTAAGAAAATGGGGACTAAGGCGTGATCAACATTGGGAGAGCAGAGCAAATAAATATTTTCCCTCAAGAATCTGTCAATAAGGAAGCAACATAGTATCACTTAAAATTAATACCACACCTAGTCTTTTAACCTATTATCATTTATTCTACCTCATACAATAAACAAAAATTTTTTTAAAAAAGAAAAAGTTATCTAAAAAGTTACTTCCAGGGGGGAAAAGTTGAAGCAATAACTCTAGGATAGCAAATTAGCTGCTGGTACAAAGGAATCAGGAGAAAAGAAAACCTCATCTCTTTTCCCACAAGCTCGATAATTATTCCAGAAATCACAAGCTCTTACCTCCTCTCCCCACACAGCTTCCCCCACCTCCATTTTTGTGCTCTGTAAGACTGATAATTTCTGAAGCCGAGATGGGAATGAAAATTAATTTGTCATTTAATTTTTAATAAGTTAAAGACATCTCTGTGACACAGCTAATCAGTCTGCACGTGTGTGCTGGAGGAGTCCTTGAGGAATCCTCCCATGGAAATGAAAGACGGCATCAAATGCTGCATTTGCTTGAGTGCATCAAAGATTGAGCTGTTTAGAAGGGGAAAAGGAGAATGTGGGTGTCCCCATGCAACTTGGAATGCAGAGCAAATTTCTGCCAACAAGCAGCTGGAGACAGCCAGGGATCACCACACCCAGGTGTCTGGCAGGTGTGGGTCTGGACATACCCACCTGCATCACCCACACGGACCCCTTGGCAAGTTGTGAGTTGTGTCTGTAGGTGAAGTTCTTGCTGTATACCTCCACACTGCTCCCACTCTCTTGCTCTTCATCTCAATAAGTTGCTTTCTTTTTTCTGTTGGCTAAACTCATGATCCCAGCATGGCTACTCATGGCTGCTCATCATCGAAACATGTCTGTTTCTCAAAGGACTTGGCTACCAAAAGCACCTCTGGGTGTTTTTTGGTCATGATTCTAAAACTATACCAAAGGACTAACCAGCACTGTGTACTTGTACTTGTCCTCCAGCAGTTTGTCATCAGGCTTGAACTCATTGTTCTGGAGACTTCTGAAGCTTGAAAGATCACATGGGCTCAGTCCATTGAGTCTCACTGACCAAGATCCATTTCCAGCTTCTTTCATGCTTTCTTTCCTTTTCAATGACTTTTTTGGAACCAGTATCTCTGCTCTCTCTCTCCCTCTCTATCTCCCTCTCTCTCTCCTTCTTTCTCTCCCTCTCCTTCCCTCCCTCTCCCCTCTCTCCCTCTCCCTCTCTCTTCCCCCCTTCTCCCCCACCCTTTCTCTCTGCCTCTCTCTGCTACCAGTACTGGTTGCCCTGTGAGCTAATTCTTATTCTTTGCTTTTTCTAGTGAATGATACTAATGTTCAGTTTTTGGACCAAGATGATGATGATGATCCTGACACAGAACTGTACCTCACACAGCCCTTTGCATGTGGGACAGCCTTTGCCGTCAGCGTTCTGGACTCACTTATGAGTGCGGTGAGTATGGAGGGAGGATGTATATAAATGAAGTGCCCATGACATCAGACTTCAGTGCATGGGACTGGAGGTTGAGCTCCAGTGGAAAGCAACACCTGCGTCTAGAAACTCCCTTCTAGATAAACAATCAGTTAAACAATCCCAGACAAACATCTAATTAAATATTCTTTAGATTGGGAGGGATGAAGAGACAAAGGACTATAAATAAATCTTTTGGGGAGCATGTGAGCTGGTCTTGGAGTGAGAAAAAGAGTCTCCATGGAAATAATATATTTTATGCTAAGGTCTGAACCAACAAGAGAGATTTTTTTGTGGGAAGAGGGTATCTCTCAAGGAAGGAAAGCAGATGCCAATGCATGTGATTAAGAGAATCTCACAGTCTCAAGGTAGGCAAAAAATCCTCAGTGGCTAGTGAGAAGGGGGAAGGAACAGACAGGCCAGATTGGATCCACAAGGCCAGATAACCCATTTTCATGTTATCAGTTTGTTTGTTTTGTCTGTTTCTTAAAAAAGAATGAGGAAATATTGAAGGGCTTCAAGATGATGCACGGTGTGATCAGTTTCTGTTTGAAGGGCCTTCCATTGATTGCTGTGTGGAGGGTGGATCAGGGAGGCCAGCTGGCAGTGAGAAGCCTGAGTAAGACACATCTGCCCTGGGTCTAATAGTGCTGAAGGGACTAGGTGGATTCTAAAGATATTTATCAGCAAAATTGATTGGGCTTAAAAATAGATTGAATATGAGCAGATGTGGACTAGACGAAGTATCACAGTCAACTTATAGGTTGCTGTGTTGGATGTTCTGAAAGAGGCCAGAGCAGGGGGCAAGGCCTGGCATTTCTGCACTGTCCAGGAAGAGATGGGGTGATGACAAGGAGAGGAAAGGGTCAGAGAGATGGCTGCCTAAGGGACCAATAGCTTTTTTTTATGACCAAACCATTTTTTTCATTTTCAAAATTAAGAAATATGATAAACAATAGGTTCCAAGTTTAATATTACCATCTTGAATTGCAAAAGGCAAAAGCAGACATTAAAATGAATCATAACCTGCAGATTGTGAAAAGCTCCCACTGAGCCTTTACTTATTAGGTAGAAAAACTTCATCATTGTAAATTCTCAAATTCACAATTTGTAAAAATATAGTCATAAGCTGAAAAGAAGCTAACTTTTGGTGAATCCTTGAAATAGTTTCTCTTTAAACTATTTATATAGTTCAGAGAGTTTTTATATGCATACATTTTTTTAGATTGCTTAACTAGGTCCTTCTCTTAAATGTAGTAAACAACTGATATTCTAATTATCCATTCTTTTTGTCTATTCATTAAAGGTAATCCCAAAGGACCTCTATTTGTGAAACACAAAGAAATCACAGAACTTTCTTTTTTTTTTTTATAAATTTTATTGAATCACCATGTGGAGGGTTACATAGTTCTCTCAGGATTATGTCAGTTATACAGTACTCAAACACCCTTCCCTTCACCAGTGCCCATATTCCATCACCAACCACCCCATTATACCTCCCGCCCCCTCCCGCCTCCCCAGTCCCCGCCCTTGAAAGTGATAAATTTCACTTTGTTTACGCTTTATCTTTCCATCATTCCATGTTTCGACACATAACTCACTATTGTTGCTAGGGTTTCCCCCCAAAAAAGAGAAGACAGTCCTACTGTCAAGGAAGCATTTGATAGCTCTCCATTGCTGAGAATGTAGAGATATTAAGTCCCGCTGTTTGTTACATAACTTTTCTACTTTTTCCCCCCCTCGTCCCGCGCCACCGAGTTCACGCCTGTTTAGTAATCACCACGCTGCCTGACAAAGGGAAATAAAAAACAAAAAACGAAAAAGATGGTTATTTCCCGTCATCAGCCGGCGTGGGGCTCTGGCTTAGTTGATAGTCTTGTAGAATGTCTGCCAGCAGTTTCTGGAACCAAAAGTAATACGCTGATATCGGCCCCAGCTCGAGGTTCCACCAGCGTCCCGCTGTTCCAAGTACATAATAATTTATTCCCTTGTATCCCATTCCCACACCACCAGGTCCGTGTCAGCTTAATGGACATCATACTATGGTTAACGCCACGCCGCGTTTCTTTCCGAGAAAGAAGGATATTTCTTCTCAGCCGGCGTGGGGATATGGCTTAGTTCAGTCTATAGAGATGGCTACCACTTTGATTGCCTTCAATATTTCAGCAAAAGACTTACTATTCTTGTTAGGATTTCCCACCAAAGTCCGACCAGTTAAAAAGGAACCATTTCATATTGGTTATGATTAAATGACATTAGGTCGTGCGGCCATGGCAGCGGCCTTGCAGCTTTGAATTTCTGTATAAAGTCCAGGGAAAGTACAGCCAGAAATTACACGTCACTACAAACTTTAACCCTATTATGGTCCCCCCAAAGTCCAACCCCTTACAAAGGAACCATTTCATATTGCTGATGATTAGATGACATTAGGCTGCCGTGGCCACGCAGTTTTGTGTTTCTATATAAAGTCCAGGGAAAATTCTACCTAAAATTCTATCGCTACAATCTTTTACCCTTCAACAAAAAACTCAGTACTATTGTTTGGAGTTTCCCTCCACAGTAAGTCCTGCTAAAAAGGAACATTTACACGTTGCTGAGAATCAAGAGATATTAGGTCGCGCGATAGCAGCCGCGCGTTTTTGGATTTCTATATGAAGTCCAGGGAAAATTCTTTTGGTAATTGCATCACTCGCTGGCAACGCCTGGGCCAGTAGCTCCGAGCACACTGTTTGGAGGCATTTTGGGGGCGCTGCTCGTGTCCAAAGTGGTACAGTTGCCTCTGGGGTCAATCTCGCGTGGCGGCACAAAGACGAACTTTCTATGTCTTATTTAGATGATTCCATATTCTTGAATGTCATCCAGCTGTAAGCATATCTTAGTTTAAAAGTCAGAATTCTGGATTTTAAAGTAATTATGAAGCAACATTCATTTGAATTCAGGCTGTCTGACCCTCATGCCATTCCACTGCTTTCCATGCCTAGCACAAGAGACAGACCTGAAAGAAAACCACTCTCAGTTTCCTTGGTACTTTCCTGATGTCCTGACGTAAACCTAACCTTTCTACTGCTCAGGATTCGGGATTTAGTTCAAACCTTTTAACCATTGACACCAATGTGTACCATCGGTGGTTCACACTGAAATGTGGTTTAATTAACAAAAAATGGAAGCACTGATGTCAATGTGTGATGCAGACTACAGGATGTGCTCATTACATTACCATATCCTCTGGAGTATTCCTCCTAGTTTCCAAATTCAATTTCAAACATATTTCTGTAATTAATCACTTTGGAAATTTCATTTTCCTTCTGATCCTAATTAGAGAGATTTTAGAAGGCTGTTTGCACTGAGGCATGATTAAATTGTTTATGGCAAGTTTTAATTTTGTTTGCTTTAGAATTACAAATACTTATTCTAATAAATACATTTAAGATTTTGTTAAATCCAAATCCATAATATTTTTCATATTTGTACCTGTCAGATTGTCAATAATATTCCAAAGAGGAGCTGGAGCCTTTCCCCACATATTATTAGGAATTTCAAAATGGTGGCAGTGGGATTACTGTAAATCTCTTCAGAACATGGACCCTAAGTGATCTTGGCAACACACACATGAAGCCAGTCCTGGCTGCAAAGAATATTGGTTTGAACACCACAGAACTTTACCTCCACTCAGTAGGAGGCACATGGTAACCAAAGAGTGGGGGGCCAGGGGAATGCACATCTGGATATGAATTACACAGCTGTCAGTCTATAAAATCCCTGGGGATCAGTTCTCAGAAATCTAGATAACAAATCAAAGTGGTTTGGTTGTGGTTGAAATACAAGCTAAAATGTTTGATAGACATTGACTAAGGCATGGATAACCTGAGGACGACATTTCTTCTGTATTCTAACCTTTGAGAAAGGGGTATCAGGAGCTAACAACTCTCTTCATAATTATCACTATCACCAATACTTTATTGGGGTTGGGACATACTCAGGAACTACTTAGGGTACTTGGGGACTATTCCTGATGATACTCTTCCAACATGTCTCAACTCGATCCTCAAGTTAGTTCATTGGTGTTTAGGACCACCAGAGCTATACTAAGCAGTGATCGTGGTGCCAAGGGGACTAGGAATGGAATTAAGGGCTTATATTTCGCCAGCCATGTACTGCAGACTTTTAAATTATCTCTCTAGTTTATGCTGCCAAGTCAGATAGTGTGAAAGGCACTTTTCTATGTCATCTGATCTTTTGGACAATAAAATGAGTCAATCTGGTTTGTGTTGAAACAAATACCACTGACAGTGATTTCTCAAGTCATTAATCGGAGTGCCTCTACAGTGATCTGAAGCCTTGATGTTATAGTCTATAATGAACAAGTTTAAATATGAGGTTTGGTTCAACAGGTACAACTAAATATAGATCTTTCTGTAAAATGTTGCCTGTGATTTCTTTGCATTTTATCTATACCTTACATTGGGGATAGGGGGGGTGGTCAGGAGGAATAGATTAGTCAGGTAACAAGGCAATATCTAAAGGAGTGAAAGGGTTGGCCGGAATATAAATAAAAGAGCAGTAGCCAGAGGTAGGCATCCCCTTCAGGCATTGTCTCACAAGTAACTTCCCCACGTCCACATGCACATCTCTCTCGATATCGATGATCTCTTTTTTGCTGGCGCTTCTCCTAAAATTGCCATTTAATCATGTGTCTAAACATTCCCTGAATGTTTTCCTTCATAACTCAACTCTTGTTGCTAAATGCTTCATTTGTTAAAAGAATAATGTTTTGATTCATCATAGGCATCCTTGGAAAAGAAAGGGATGTTACAGACATGGCCTCCTGACTTTATCCTGCAAATCAACAGCAGAAACACATGAAAAGAGGAGCTAATTATATTTGAGATGACAACTAAGAGATGTATTTTTTAGAAGAATGTACCAACTTGCTACACACAGATATATATGCATAGATATACATGTATATATATATACATATATATATATGTAGAGAAAGAGAAAGAGAGAAAGCCTCTTAGTATTTAGAACTGAAACTGGCTTGAGTCTTGATTTCTTCTCTCTGCATCCACCCTTTCCCCTTCCCTCAGCCCCAGGTGAATTCTACCTGGGACTTCCCTAGAAAAAAGATGGCAAGGCATGATGATTGCACTGCCTTTCAATGTGTTTCCTTAATTTCTCTGTGTCTTGATTTTCCATATTTAAAATAATAAAAAATTCAGTGGCTATAATAATAGTTTTTACCCTATAGGAGTTTAGTGATAAAATGAGTTAAATTTTTATTTTGAAGTTTTATTTATTTACTTATCCTAAGATGTTAAAGTTTATTGTACAGTTCAAGCAGATGGGCCCAGGTCCTTTGCCGATATCCAGGGTTCTTCTTTGACCCATGTATGACTTCTCTCATTCTGTCCCTTGCTGCCTGCTTACCTCACCTTCAGTGTTTCATGATCTGGTCCTGTTCCTACACCATACTCTACTCAGTAAGCACTCTCCTAGTTTGGAATCTGCATCTGGAACCCTGTGATCTGTGTCCCCTGTTGGGGCCTGCAGCTCTGTCACTTGTTGCTGGGCCTCTCTAGGCCTGTATCCCAGTAGTTCCCTCATCCCTCTGCTCTCTTTAGTTTCTGGTACAGCCACAAGTATGTGAATTAGATCTTTGCTTTCCTGCTAACTGTCTGGGTATAGGTGAAGGGGCAAAGAACTCTGAATCAAAGTTTTATTTTTAATTTCATTTCTTTAATTAGGTTTTTGAGCCACATCTGGCAGTGGTCAGTGCTTATTCCTGGATTTTTGCTTAGGGATCACTCTTGGTGGGGCAGGGGGACCATAGTTGGTGTCAGGGATTAAATCCCAGTTGGCCACGTGCAAACCAAGCACCAGCCCTGGTTTTTATGTGGTTTGTTTGAATGCTTGTCACATGATGAGCTCTATGTCTTTGCCATGATGGATCAGTGCATTAATTGGGCACTTACTAAATGCAAAGCACTAGTCTCCATTTGTACAAATTCAGAAATGAAGAAGAAAGATGAAGGCCCTGTGTGCATGTTTTTCTTTTAAACTTTCAAGTGGGCAGTAACTCGCTAAGGAATGGTAACTATGTGATGCGTAAATGAATAATGTCTGAGAAGGATCATTGATTCCATACCTTTCAGGAACATGAATGAGTGTGGAGGCTTGTTATAACCACTATGGCAAACATAAGACTTTCTTAGGAGGAAACTATGAGCCTAACATTGAAAACTCAGAAGAGAAGATTTGGCATTAAGTAAGACTATCTTTGGTGTGGTTTGTCAAAGGATAACTGAAGGCCATTAGGTTAGAACCTGGTCAAGTTCTAAGTCAGGAATTAGACACTTCAATCTTGCTTAAGGTATGTGTTTTTTTCCCCCATAACTACCAGCCTCTTTATGATGCCATTGGTGTCTGTGTGTTTGCTGGTATGATAAGCCCTTTACTAGGTTGATTCGTAAAGAGGAACCTCTGGTTATTTTTTCCATCTATTACCATATCATTGTGTATTCATTTTAGAAAAAAAGAGAGTCACTGCAAAATACTGCCATAGGCTTTGATAGATATTATGGTTCTAATAGTACATTTACTATATTGGAAATCTTAAAATAGCACCTGGCAGGGGTAATCATGTCATTGACAGACTCATTTGCTTAAATATTTGATTTTAAATGGGCTTTGTTAACTTACATGTTTTAATTAAAGCATAGATATAACATTTTCCCTTACAAAAAATAACAATTACATAATAAGTGGGTTTTTAGCTTCTTTTGATTAAGGTCATGTAGTATTCTCAGATACCCATGAAGGAGAAATTTGTAAATGTTGAACCAGTACTCCCGTTAGGTATCCATGACCTGTTACATTCTGCTGGCCTATTACATTCACCCCACTAGGCACTACTTGACCTGCCTTTACCAGCTTCCAGATTCTATTTTGTGAGCCTGCATTACAATACCTGCGGTTTGATAGTTTGGTAGTATCCTTGGTATTCTGACCATTAATTTAGCCTCTGAGTCAGTCAGAAGGATGAACATATAATGTCCATTTTTTTTCCCCTGAGCCCTTGGTTTTCCCCAAACTGACATCAACAATAGTGAACCCTCAATGATGAAAGAATGGTACAAAGATAAACAATAGTGAGGAGAAATAAAGACACCATCTAAGAGTTAATGAGTTCTAATATACACAGCTTGATAGGTTTGTCACAGTATTAGAAAATAAGGTCTCATGAAGTTGTCAGAGTGTATGTAATCTGAAAAAATAAAGAAATATTTGTATCATAACCATGTAAAGAGGGCAGAGAACTCCCCGCCCTGCCCTTTGCAAGTGTACCTGAAATCTGCGAAGTCTTACAACTCCTGAGCAGGTTGATCCTGGGATGGACCCCTACTGCTGAATCATCCAGTATCCCAGGAGATACTCCAGTGTGAGCATTTTATACTCGGGGTGCCTTTGCTTTGACCACTGCCCCGAAATGCCCACAGGGGTTTGCCTGTGCAGAGAGTGTTAGTATTGCGTGACAAAGACAAGGATGCATGAACATGCAGCATGGAGCTATAGATTAGAACTTAAAGCTTTGAGTCCCAGTTGACCAGAAACCCTTGCATGCTTTCCCACTCGCTGGGAGTAGTTGGGTCCAACTGCTATTGGGAACTATGTTAACAACCCCACAATGTTTAAGGTAAGGGCAAACATAAATGGAAATCTTCCACTAAAGAGACAGTTATTTAAGATTAATTACAACTACAAATGAGTCAATTTACTTATTTATTTTTATTTTGGTTGGGGGCCACACTCAGTAGTGCTTAAAGGTTAATCCTCATTCTACACTCAGGAATCACTCCTGGCAGGCTTGGGGGAGCATATGGCATGAGGGGTATTGAACCCAGGTCGGCTACATGCAAGCAAGTGCCTTGCTGTACTACCACTCTGACACTGAGTGGATTTCTGATCTGTTTATATGTGTATCTATGTGTATGAACATATTCATATGTGTACTAAGACTTTCACACATGTATCTGTATATAGATGGATGAGAGATCACATATATATATACATATACACCTATATAAATGCATTGGGGTGATAAGATTTGGGAACTAGATAGTAGAAAAATGTTTCTGTATTCTCTTCTCTGTTATCAGAGAGCTGACCTCTTTTTGCCAGCAGTAACTGAACTTATGTGGATACAAATTAGCACTGTAGCACTGTCCTCCCATTGTTCATCGATTTGCTCGAGCGGGCACCAGTAACGTCTTCATTGTGAAACTTACTGTTTTTGGCATATCAAATCTGCCACGGGTAGCTTGCCAGGCTCTGCCCAGGCAGGATACTCTTGGTAGCTTGCCGGGCTCTCAGAGAGGGACATGTGGATACAAATAAAGCATATAATTGTCTGGAAGGTGGGCCCGATTTAACTGTACTTTCATTAGGTGTTGAGCACTTACAGTATCCTACCAAGAAGACCAAGCTCTCGGTCAGTGTGAGCTAACTCAGTACCGTGTGCTATCAGTTACATAAACAAACGACTCCTCTGCAGTTCTATTCCTTAAACTTCACTCAAGAGCTGTTTAAACTGCTAACACCATGGCAGAATATCCGCAGGCTGTCCTGAGGCAGCTGAGCTTGCTCCTGTGTCAGCATGGCAAACAGTGTTTTGTTCTGTTGGACTCAGAACATCCCGCCACTGTCACATCAAACCAGGCAGGCTTCGGTTGAGGGAGTGTGGAGGGTGGGAAGGGGGAGAGTTCTCATCCCTGATGAACGAAAAATGCTAAAAATAAAAATCTACACCATGAAAACTAGCAAATATAAAAAATGGCAGCTATGACATGGAAAATGACAATTTTAGAGCAATTATAAACGAAAGGCAAAGTGCCATTAAAGTTAAGGCAATGTTATTAAAAGATGTGTTAATTTTCAGTTAAATTTTCTATAAAAGACCAATTAGTTTAAAAGGCTTGACAGCATTAACTGTGAAACATAAGCTCTGGTAATTATACGTTAAAAATTTTTTTTTAAAGGAGAAGATGCTGCTGAGTGTTGGAGACACAGGCAGGGGAGAGGGGTCTGTCTTCGGCAGGCTAGATGGCGCTGTGGGCTCAGGCTTCCCTCCTGGGACCAGTATTTTTTTTCCCCAAGCATTTTGTGGTTTCCCATTCCTCTGTTCGCTTACAGATCTGAGAAGGATCAAAACAGAGATCAAAGGGTGATCTGGGTAAGCTCTCTGATATCAGAACTGAGATCACAGAGGCCCAGGAAGTATTTTAGATTGCATCACTTCCCCCTACCCCCCCAAAAAAAACACCCTTTTATTTATCTAGTGCTATTTGCGAAATAGAAGTTGTACAAAGCATCTCATTTAACACATTTGTAATTTGGGTGGTTTTTAAAAATCCCCCTTGCATGGATGAGGCATTTGAAGCATTGAAACATTACAAAACTCTCCCATCTTCACAGGGATTAAAAGGCAGGGCAGGGATTTAAAAGCATACTGACTTCTGGAATCTGTACACATAATCAAAGACCAAGTGTAGAATGCTGGTGTTGGAGATGAGAAATGGAATTCCTGTATTCTATAGTCTGCCCTGGACTGCGGTGATAGCACAGCAGGTAGGGTGCCTTGCCTTGCATGCAGCCGACCTGAGTTCAATTCCTTCATCCCTCTCGGAGAGCCTGGCAAGCTACCAATAGTATCCCGCCCACACGGCAGAGCCTGGCAAGCTACCCATGGTGTATTTGATATGCCAAAAACAGTAACAAGTCTCACAATGGAGACATAACTGGTGCCCGCTCAAGCAAATCGATGAACCATGGGACGACAGTGCAACATTACATAGTCTGCCCAGGTTCCAGACAACAAACTGAGCCCTAATTTAGCTCTTCCCAATGTTTAAGTGACTCATTCCAAACAGCCATCTGCTCAAAACATTGCCGGAGACTCATGCTGCCAAAGTTGGAGATTCTGTGCAGCTTCCAGTACAGGGAGAGTGAACAGGTACCAAAGCAAAGCAAAGAAAGGTCAGAAGCCAAGGCACAGAAACCTATGAGGCAGATGATCACACCTTCATGTTAGTCTTCTCTTCAGAGTGTTGTACTTCTTCAATACTCGTGTTAATGTAGAAAAAATATGTGTCTTTTAGTGAGTTGTAGAAAAGTTTGTTCTAGCTGCCTCATCTTCCGAGACAGTCATTGGTAGTTGACATATGCAGTTATAAGATCCAATCTTCCCCACAATGCTGTACAGCAACTTCCTGGGCATAAATTTAGCTCTGGATATGGTGCTTAGTTGCAGAATGCTGTATGCTACATGAAGCAGCACCCTACCATGAGAAGAAGTACATGCTTTCCATGTAACTAATTAACACCTTTTTGTAGGGAAAACATTCTATTTTTAAAAATTGTGCAAATCATAAAAAGACCTTGATAGATGCTCAGAACATACCCATAGGCTATACTGAAAGAACAGGCAGTGTGCGGCATACAATGGTTCAGTTGATGTGAGGTCTCAATGATGGGGTTCCAATGGTGTAGACCCTGTATGTAACCTAGATTTGAAGAAAACTGTACCATCTGAATTTGTGTAAGACACTCTATGGCATTTGTATAATGACAGAATCACCCAGGGATGCATTTCTCAGCATGCATCTCCACTGATAGTCAATAGGTGTCTACTAAACTGCAACCATCAAAATGGGAGAGAGAGTATTCTGCTGACAGAAAGGCATTATTCCGTCCTAGCAGAAACTGCGGCCCATGTTACTGTCCTCGATACCTGCAGGGAAAAACTCTGGGGTGCAATCTGGGATGCAATACCAACTCAGAGGGCAAGGAAAGAATTTAGAGTTGTGTTTCAAAGTTGTTCAGGAACCTGTGAAAGCTTGTGATCCTCCTGAAATTGTATCAGTTGATGGGCAATTTTGCAAGTGGCATAGTTTTTGGATAGTGTACAATTTCAAACTAAAACAAGACCTAAGGATTAGTAGGTGCTCAATAAATGTCAGTGACTGATTGAAAAGATTATACTGTTTCAGTGTAACCGATACCATCACAGAAGGTGAAACCGATTAAAGTCAAGTCCCAGAGAGCTGACAAAACAATATCCATTCATGTCGACCTCCCAGACATATGCCCTCAAAATCAGATCTTAGCGTATTCTTTGTTTAAAAAGCATTTATTGGGTTTTTATTAGAATAGTTATCCATGTTAGGTACGGAAAATTTGGAAAGCACAGAAACGTATTGAGAAGAGAATTTTAATGACCCTTATTCCAAAAAGAATAAACCAGCATGGTTGTTTTTTTAATTTTTCCTTTTAGTAGACAGATAAATGTGGGTTTACCAGTTACATATCTTGGTCATTTATTTTCTTTTCAGTTAGTATTTCAGCCAGAGCAATTAATCTTGTCATTATTCTCGGGTATCATGAGTTGCTAAACTTCCATAGAACTTTATCTGCCCTATCATATGAATGTGCATAAGCAAATTATTTTTTAGGACATTTTGTTGTAACAGAAATTAACTCTAAGAAAAAAGATTATAACAAGTGAATATTTGGTAAAATTTTCACTTATTATCTGAGGTAAATTTACTGTACTTTTATAAATGTAAACACTTTTAAAGCTCTTGATGCATATTACCAGATTACCTCCATAATTCAGTTGCACCAACATACACCACTGTAATTGGTATAAAAATGGTATCTCATGTTCTCTGGCTCTTGAAGGTCATTTTTATGTTAAATATATCACCAATGTTTTATCTGCACACTTAATATAATAGCTGTAAGTTTGTGCCTTTTGACCCCCTACACCTCTTTTACCCTCACCCCACCTGACAACTGTTCTGCTCTCTTTTTAATTTATTTCTCAGATATGTGAGATCATATGGTATTTATCTTTCCCTATTGACTTATATTTAGCATATTTCCCTCAAATTTATTCATGTTGGTACAGATGGAAGGATTCATTCCGTGCGTGTTTGTGTGTGTGTATTACTTAGGATACGTCCATATCTTCATTACTATAAATGTTAGGCACTGAATGTGGAAAGTGAAAAGGTGAAGTACATATATCTCTTCAAGATAGTGATTTCATAGTTTTATTATTATTATTTCATATTATTATATTATTTCATGATGGTTCTATTTTTATTTTTTTTGAGAATTTTCAAATTGTATCCACCATGACTATATCAGTTTATATTCCCACCACAGTGCACAAAATCCCTTTTGTCTTCACATCCTAGCAACTCTTTTTTGAAATAGAACCTGTATCACCTGTATCACCTGTCATCCTGTTGCTCATCGATTTGCTCAAGCAGGCGCCAGTAACGTCTCTATTCATCCCTGTGGTGTGCTAGTGTAGCCCAATGGTATCTGCTCGCTCCAGGAAAATGAAGAGCATCAAACCATTCATTCAGGATTTTGATGAAGAATTCCGACCATCTTGTAGGTGGGTGGCCAGGCATTCTTTTGATGTCCCATGGAATCCAGTTGGTAATGGCTCTAGTCCAACAGTCATCTCCAAATCGCATTACGTGTCTGACCCATCTGATTTACGGTGCCTTGGCAAATGAGGCAGCATCCCTGATCCTTGATCATTAATGGAGGTCGGAACTCTGGATTCCTTCTCTCACTTGAGTGAAATGTGAAACTCTAAGCTCTTTGATTCCTCTTTGGGAGACCCAAATAGCATTTTTATCCTGTTTGTGTAGGGCTGAGGTCTCTGAGGCATATGTTAGTGCAGGAAGAACAGTGGAGTCGAAAAGATGTGCCTGGAGCCAGAGGTTCTTCATCCTCTTAACAACTTCTTTGATGCTCTTGAAGGTGTTCCAAGCTGCTCTCTTCCTCCTACACAGTTCTGGCACCAAGTCGTTCATCATGAGTTCTTGACCCAGGTCTACATAGCTGTTGCATTCAGAGATGTTCATTCCATTGAGAGCAAATGGAACATCAGGAACTAGTCCGTTTCTCATGAACATTGTCTTCATGAGATTCAGCTGCAGTCCGACCTTTCCGCATTCACTATTGAAGTTGGCCAGCATTCATGCTGCTTGGCTAATGTTTGATGTTATTAGAACGATGTCATCAGCGAAGCAGAGGTAGTATAGTTGCCAAACGTCTATCTTTACTCCCATTCCTTCCCATTCCAGTCGTTTCATGATGTTCTCGAGGGCGGCACTGAAGAGTTTCAGTGAAATGGCATCACCCTGCCGCACCCCTCTCTTTACATCAATGATCACTTCCTTGTAGAATGGTGAGATCCTAGTGGTGAATTCATCAACATGGTGTCCTCGTCAACACAAACTTGGCCATGAGCATCGATTCATTCGAGTGCCTAATAATCTGAATTTGGACACTTATGTTTGAATAGATGTGGCTCATTGCTGGCAGTTTCTATTTTCGTCTATGCACCAACATCCAATTACGACAAAGAAGAAATTGAGAAGTTCTACATGGAGCTGGAGAAATTCTATAAAGAAGACCACACCTTCTACAAGGTCATTGTCAGTGATTTTAATGACAAGATAGGATCGAGAAGGTTGCCCAAAGAACTTCACATTAGGACCCACAGCCTAGAATGGAACGAAAAAGGTGAGAGACTGTCTGAGTACATCATGTTGATCAAGACCATCTATGATAACTCACAGTTCCAGAAGGCCGAATCTAAACGTTGGACATGGGAGTCTCCCGGTGGTCAGTTCCACAATGAAATTGACCACATCATATTCAATCCATGGTTTTGCCTGACCGATGTCACTGTTGTCCCAAAATTCCAAACGGGATCAGACCACCGTCTTCTTAATGAGAAATTCTACTTCACAGAGCAGGGAGAAAGGGCTGCAAAGTTTAAGAAGAGAACTCCCAGAACGATCATCAGCTGGGAGCTCTTTGGCACTATTGTGGCAATATGGGAAGATGCCATCATTGACAACATTGACAAGGAATACGATTGACTAATTCAGACTGTGAACTGTGCGAGGAATGCCAAGAGTAAGAAAGCCAGAAAAAGACGCCTGTCCTCGGAAATTTTTGAGCTCATTTGCCAATGTGGTTTGGTGCGAGCCTGAGGCAATCACAAGCTGTCTGAGCTCACAAAGCTGTCCAGAGAAGCAATAAAGGAAGACCTCAAAGAAAGAAGAGCAGCAGTGTTGGCCGATGCGGCTGAAGATGGGAAAAGTATTCACAATGCCCTCCTGTCCTTCACCAACTACAAGACCAAGATGACTGCCCTCCAATGTCCTGATGGATCTATCACATCTTCAAGAAGGACAATGGAAAAGGTTATCCATGTCTTCTACTCGGATCTCTTCAATAGCCAAGTCCACCTGCCCACATACCAAATTCCGCAGGATGGATATGTCGCTCCCAGCATTCTCCCTTCTGAAATCTGACATGCCATTTCATAGGTAAAGACGCATACAGACGCATACGGTCCAGACAAGGTCAGACCCAAACACCTGAAGAATCTGCCACCAGTACTCATCAATAAACTGGCTTGGCTCTTCACATGCTACCTGTCTGAATGCAAGGTTCTATCCCAATGGAAAACCATTCTGTTGTACAAGAAGGGAGACATCCACAACATCAGCAACTGTTGCCTGATCTATCTGTTGTCTGTCGTCTATAGGCTTGGCAGAATAGGATTGGCAGAACACTAGACACAGGACAACCATGCAAGCAAGCCAGGTTCTGAAAAGGATTCAGCATGATCGACCATATCCACATAGTGACCAAGCTCATGTAGGTTTTGCGATAGTTCAAGTTCAAGATGCCATGCCGTCTAACATTCTCTGATTTGATTCTCAGAATCAAAGAAGGCCTTTGATTCTGTTGAGATTGAAGCAGTCATCAAAGCCCAGTCAAACAGAGCGTTCAAACTCAGTATATCAGTGTCCTCCGCGAGCTGTATTATGGAAAATATAACCATTGTAAAAAATAGTATATATATGTACATTTATATATATATATAATCATTATAACACATGTGAGTTGATACCTAATTGTGATTTGATTAATATTTCGCTGTTGATTAGTGGTTTTAAGCATCTTTTCATATACCTATCAATCATTTGGAAATCACTGAAGATTTCCAAATCTTTGGAAAATATTTAATCCACTTTAGTGACAATTTTTAGATGGGATTACTTGAGGCTATTTGTTGTGATTGTTATTGAATTGTATGAGTTTAATTTATTTTCTAGAAAATTTAATATATACTCAAAGTAAAGAAATATAAAAATAAGCACAATCAAAGAAAAAGAAAATCAACCAAAACTATCTCTAAGAAGTAACAACCATACTTTTTTATTTATCATATAGTAAGTGATGACTTTTTTTTTTGTTTTTGTTTTGGGGACACACTTTAGAATGCTCAGGACCTACTGCTAGCTCTGTGCTCAAGATTTACTCTGGGTGGTGTTCATGGGATCATATGTGGTGTTGGGGATTTGTACCATGGTTAGTGTGTGCAAGGCAAGTGCCTTACCCACTCTCTCTGGCTCAATAATTTTTTTTTTTTAAATAAAGAACCAGATGGTAAATATTTAAGACTTATGAAAGCCTCATAGACTCTGTTGCAACTACTCTGTTCTGCCACTCTAGAACAAAAATCCATGTGTAGAAAAATGGATATAACTGGGTCCCAATAATCTTTAAAAATAAAAGGAGTCAGGCTAGATTTCATCAAGGGTCCATAGGGTTTCTTTTTATTCTAGTCATTCTTTTTTAGTGCAGAGGCTTCTTAATCTGATGTGGTCGTACTTACTGCTTATAAAACATCATTTAATTTTTAAATATTCAATGTTTGATTTCCATCCTTACCTATAGCTATTTCATATTCTGTTTTAGTTTTTTGCCCACACCTGGCAGTACCCAGGACTTACTCCTGGCAGTACTCAGGACTTACTCAATGGCAGGCATTGGGGGACCATATGGGATACCAGTGATAAAACTGGGAGGGCTGCATGCAAGACAAACACTTTACCCATTGTACTATCTCTCCAGTCCCTCATATCCATTTTATTAAAAACTTTCTGAGTTGGAATATTTACTTTTGCTTCTACTGTTTTTTTAATGTAGTAAGTAACAGTGTTTCCTTTGTTATACATGTTGAGGCTTTATGTTTTTTGGTCATTGACCATGCTTTTTAATTGTTTATTAGCTATCTGAAAATGTTATAAGGTTCAGAAATATATGCTCAGTCATCCTTCTTGCTTTAATAATTTCCTAATTTAGTCTGAACTGTGAAGCCTAAAAAAGTCATGTTGTATATGTTACTATCACTTCTCATTATTATACCAGTTTTATTTTATGTAATTGCGAGTGTTACTTTCTTATTTTTATTATATTATTTTATTCATAAATAAGTTGCTTCATTGTGGTAAACTTAAACCTATCAACATAAGCTAACTTACTTAACATAGAAAACTTTCTTTGAAATATAAGTTTCTAGTTCTATTTTGCTTCATCCTATTTGTCTCTATAACGGTCAGAAATAGATTTAGAATTAAGATTTTGAACAAGGCTGGGAATTTTTGTATTATATAACTTATAATGCTATAGTTTTACATTATGCTTTATATATGCATGCATAATTGTGTCTTTTTTTATCCATCCTTGAGTATATGTGTTATATTGTGCATATTTAATTCTCTGGGGATATGTAAACAATATACTTTGTGTTTTTTAACTCTAGTTAGTGGAGATCAGACATTCTATAAATATACTGGGAACTATATTCTAATTATTATTATTTAGAAATATTTAGTAGCTCTTTTTTTATTCCCTAAAAATCTGGCAATTTACATCTTTATTTCCATTTTCCTCCTTCAACTCATTTTTCTAGCTTATAAAAATTATTCTTAAAAGAATAAGAAAATAAGAAAATAATTCTTATAATGTTAATAAGAAAATAATCCTTATAATTGACATAAACTTGCATAATTTTTCTTTTGATGTATTTTAACATTTTTCTTCAGTTATATTTTATGTACAATAAACTTTTTGCTTTCATATTTCAATTTATTTAGTATTTTAAAAGCCAGATTTGCTTAATTAAAAATGTTTCTAAGTTTTACATCATTTTGGACACTTGTATTCATTTTTTCTTTTAATCCAAAATTAATCACAGATTTATTTTCAATTAAAAATTTATTTTCAGCAATAGTATGATTTCACCAATATTAATTTCACTAATATTAATTATTTCACCAAATTAATGTTGTATATGTGCAGTGCTGCTACATGATTTTTATTTTTGAGGGCTGTTTTTTATGAAGCATATACATAAATGCTTAGTAATCAAACTAAACATTATTACCTTGTATTTACAGACAATTGACAATCTGTGTGTACAATTTCTGGAATAAATATATCCCCTCAAAACTCTTTGTACTTATGTTTCCTAGATAAGTCTAAAGCTAAGCTGGTTTTTCCTTTCTTCTTGAATTTAATATTTTAAATTTAAATATTTATATGCTATCATTCTTGTTATTAGCCACACTTGTTTCATGAACCCTGTTTTTGAGTGGGCCTGGGAAGGCTTGTACTGTGCCCGGCTGTGGCCAAGCCTTACTCCTAGGTCTGTACTCAGGGATCACTCATGGTGGTGTTCAAGGGGATCATATGAGGTCCTAGTGATCAAACCCAGGTTGGCCACATGCAATGCAAGAGCTCTACCTGTTGTATTATCTCTTAGGTACCCTTATGAGCCATTTTGATATGCAGCTTTTGTTTATTCTTCAGCTCAGAAGAGGTAGTTGTTTTGTTTTTGTTATTTATTTGTTTGCTTTTTACTTACCAATTTGTGAACACTTGGTATTTATGGTTTGACCTCTGGTGTTTTCCTCAATGTCTACAATCTTTCTCACAAAGGGAAAGAAAAACAATGTGCATTTCTATATGTAGTTGAGGAAAATTAAGTTATGTCCACAATACTATGTTTATGTTGAGGTGGGTGTAATTTTCATTACTGTCACTGTCACTGTCACTGTCATCCCGTTGCTAATCGATTTGTTCGAGCAGGCACCAGTAACGTCTCTTATTGAGAGACTTATTGTTACTGTTTTTGGATATGTCAATTTTCATTACTACAGTTTAATTCTTATTACTATTTTTCACAACACTGAACATGAAATTTACATGTAACACATTTTAAGATGTAATGTAACATAGAAATTTCTGAGTCTAAACAGATAAAAATGTACCATTGGGCTGGAGAGATAGTAGGGAAAGGCATTTGCCTTGCATTTAGCCAATCTGGATTTGATACCTGGCACACCATATGGTCCCATGATCCCTATCAGGAGTGATTCCTGAGCATGGAGCCATGGGTAAGCCCTGAGCACCACCAAATGTGGACCCCAAACAACAACAAGTAAGAACAAAATTAGCCATTAACATTTAGCTAACTTTTATCTGCTTTTTAAAAAATCTTTATTGAGATTCAATTATTGTGTAATTCACTCAGTTAAATCGCACTGTAGCACTGTAGCACTGTCATCTCGTTGTTCATCGATTTGCTCAAGCAGGTACCAGTAACCCATCCATTGTGAGACTTGTTACTGTTTTAGGCATATCAAATACGTCATGGGTAGCTTGCCAGGCTCTCTTGTGCGGGGGGGGGGGGGGGCGGTGGTATACTCTCCATAGCTTGCCAGGCTCTCTGAGAGGGTTGGAGGAATCAAACCCAGGTCAGTTACGTGCACGGCAAATGCCCTACCGGCTGTGCTATTGCTCCAGTCCAAAATTGCACTATTCAATGTTTTTCTTAGTAAACCAAATATTTATAACTACCACTGCAGTTCATTTATCTTTTATCAAACTCTATACCCTTTGGATATTTTTATTATCCAACCTAAAGTAACTAATAATCAACTCTCTACAGTTATAGATTTGCCTCTACAGGACATGTCACACAAATGGAATCATAGTAGTATTTTGCTACTGGCTTCTTTCACTTTGTATAATGTTTATAAGCTTCATCCATGTTAGAGCATGTTAAAGTACTTAATTTATTTTTATGGCCAAATAACATGCATACATGGATATAACAGATTTTATTTATGCTCTCATTTGGTGATGGGCATTAGGATTATTTTATTTAATTGTTTCATAATAGGCATCTACTGCCTATTTTGAATAATGCTCCTATAAATAGCATGTTCCAGTTTTCATTTTAACATACATTTTTATTTCTCTTGGGAAATACAGTAGAAGTGGAATTGCTGGGTTATGTGGTCTATGTTTAACCATACATGTACTCCCAGACTATTTTTCAAAGTAGCTTTATCACACATCAGACTTGCTTTCATCTTCTAGTTTTGCCACATCCTTCTTACTCTTATTATCAATTTTCTTTTTTTGTTGTTTTATTTTTTTTGTTTGATTTTTGTTTTGGGGTTACACCAGATGGTGCTCAAGACTCTGCACTGAGGGATCACTCCTGGCAGTGTTCAATGGACCATGTGAGGTGCTGGAGTTTGAATCCAGATCAACTGTGCAAAACAAATGCACTACCTGCTATACTATCACTCTAGGCCCTTATTATCACTTTTAAATTACAGTTATTCCAGTGGACATAAATTGGCATCTCATTATGGTTTTTATTTGCATTTTCCTGACTACTGATGTGAAGCATGTTTTTGTTTACTGTCCATGTGTATATATTTTTCTGAATTAATGTTTATTCAACTCTTCTGTCCATTAAAAATTATGTTCAAGAAGTAAGATTATTTAATATATACTAGATTCTTATTGGGCACATATTTTGCGTTTATTTTCTTTCTCTCTGTGGGTTTTCTTGTTATTTTTTGGATAATACACTTAATATACAAAAATTTAATTTTGATGAAGTTCAGTTTACCTATATGTTCTTATTTTCTTATGCTTTAGGTGACATCTGAGAATTTGATTTTGAATTCATGATTTACTCCCATGTATTTTCTACAGGTTTTATAATTTAGCCAATATATTTATGTCCCCCAATATTTGGTGACATAGTTCCACCTTAATAACACAGAATCTTCTAATCCATGAACATGGGATGTATTTCCATTTATTTCTATTTTCTTCAATTACAGAAAAGATTTTGTAGCTTTTAGTAGTAATTTTGTACCTTGCTGATTTAAATTATTTCTAAATATTTTAATATTTGTATTGCTATCATAAGTAAAATAGTTTTCATAATTTCTTTCCTTTATTGCTTATTTTACATACTCAATTGGTTTTTGTATATTTATTTTGTAGCCTGTTACTTTGCTGAAATACTTGAACTTAGCAAGCGTCTCACAGAAGTCCCAAAGACCTCAAGAACTCACTGAATATTAAATAAGTTTCTAAGGTCCTGTTGCTACTGAGTCACAAATCATCATTTAACCAATCTGATCCTTATGTCTTAACCCTTTTCTTCCCTGTCTTTGTTCTGTCTCTCTTCCCTAGAGCAATCTGACTTTTGGTGGGGAATAGGTTCCCCTTGGAAAGGTCAGCAAGTGATGAATAGCATTCCCAGTTTGCGGTGGGAAATTTTTGTGTCACTTTGTCTTTTTTGGTTTTGTAGTGCTTCAGTGAGGAAGGTAAATCCAGCTCACATCTGCACTTAGAAATTCTCTTGGGATTATTTGCATATAAACTGGGTTTTACCTACCGCTTATTTGTAGGGATGAGAAAAGTGAAGCCCTGCTTGATTAGGCAGCCACCTGCAAGCCACAGAACTAGTATTGGCAAAGCAGATTTACCTGGTTTGTTCCCTGCTCTGTTTGGTCAGGCAAGCTGTGTAAGAAGGAATTGAAATAAAAATAAAAATGTTGCTGGCTTTCCTAGCCTGCTCCCAAAGGCACACACATCCTCAAAAGCCACAGGCAAACTTTGGTTTGATTTTATTTAGCCAGTTTGCTTTCTTCTTACACTGGAAAATGGATTGCAAACCCTTAACAGAGATTTTCTCAAATTAGGCGGGGTGACAAATGTCTTCTTGAACTCCTTTCCTTGACACCCTATTAATTTGTTTTAAACTCCCATTGTTTGGTTCCTGACAGACCTGTTATATTTCAGATGTGAGATAAATGTACACAGAGAGAAACTTCTATATTAGGTTATATTGCCCACAGACTACTGTGCTTAAAAATAGAAAAAAAGTAAAACCAAACCCAATGAAAAGACACAGATGAGGATATTCACCACACTGAATCCATCTGCCAATTTAATTGTTTAACTAATGTCTGAGTTAGGCTGTTATCAAAGCACGTGATAAATCGTTGCACTTTGTGGCTTTAATGCTGCTGTGAGCATCTCACTCCAACAGAGGGAAATTGGCTATTGCTGGGGGAGGTAGTTCCTGGGAACTCGGGAGAGAGACGGCAGAGGCAAGCCTGCCTGGGCTGCAGCCTGGCTGCATTCCGTCATACTATGTCCAGTGTTCCTGAGCCATGGGACTTGAGAAGAGGAAGCAGAATTACACCACTGCTCACACACCAGTCATTTAGACTTTAGCCCTTTAATAAAAATCCCCAAAATTGGTTTTAAAAAGTCAGGCTCTTATGGCAGAACCAAGTAGGAGAGAAAAGAATGGAATAATTGGAGGCTGCTGTCTTTTCACTTCCCACATAAAATTATTTGAAGAGACAGGCCAGAGCTTCAAACAGGAGATACCAGGGAAAGTTGTAATTTGGATGTCGGTTGTCGTGACTTTGGGGTGTTTGCTTAAAGGACTCCCGCCTTCTCTTTGCAGACGTACTTCAATGACAATATCCTTACTCTGATCCGAACGCTGGTGACGGGCGGGGCCACGCCGGAGCTTGAGGCTCTGATTGCTGAAGAGAACGCCCTTCGAGGGGGCTACAGTACCCCCCAGACACTGGCCAACAGGGACCGCTGCCGCGTGGCCCAGTTAGCCCTGCTGGATGGCCCCTTTGCTGACTTAGGGGTGAGTTCACAGCACAGAGGTCATGAGCCTGCTGCCCAGGAATGACAATGACGGCATCTACACGGACTGTGTCAGACAGCAGCCAGAGGCCTTTGTCTTTTCTGCTTTCAGTGGCACTAGAAATAGGTGATGTTTCTAGTTTATTGTGTACCACGCACTGTGCTTTACACCAAGTGATGTATTTTTGTTTTTTGGGGACCTCACCCAGCAGTGCTCAGGGATCATTTCTAGCAGGCTCAGGAGCCAATAGAAATTGCTGGGGATGGAACCCAGGTCGGCAGCATGCGAGGCAAATGCTCTACCCACTATACTCTGGCTCCATCCTCCTTCATTTTAATCCTCATGATAACCTGCAATGAACGTCTGATAGCTGAGACACTAAGAAACCAAGGGTCAGAGCAATTGAGGACTGGCCCTATCAGGAATACTCATGAGGAAACTTGACTTGGGCTTGCGGGCTTGTTCACTTCCCTTAAATGTCTTTGAAAAGTCAGGAGGCATTGGTGATTGCCTCCTGATTTTTCATGCAATCAAGACTCCTTTCTAGAGAAACTTAACATCCACTGTGCCTTAACAGCCCATGAGTAGCTTTCAAAGACCACTGATACCCACGCCGAACCTGGAAATTCTGAATTTTTATATCATATTACAAGCAAGCATTTGGGGTTTTTTAAACACAAGAGGCTAATGATGTGCTTGAAGAACCCATAGTCAAGCAGTGTCACAAGCAGATCTTTGAGAGCCTCTAATTTCATACCAAGATCTTCGCATTTCTGAAACCCAAGCACATCTCTTCCACGTGATCTGCCTGCAGCCAGGCACCAACGCTTCTCAGTGAGTTCCAGCACTGCCCTCATGGAGGTGCTCTGGCAGAAAAATGCCGTCTCGGTCCTTCTTTAAACCCAATTCCATGCATGCATTGAAAGCTACAAATGCTAAGAACGAAGACCCACTACATACAAAATGGTGTCACTCAGAAAGTCCATTTATTTTCATATTAGTGGAAAAGGGACCAAGAAGGTCACCTCTTCTTAGTTTTTCCCTAAATCTTGTCTTCTTGCCCCTTATTTTAGTTTGTTTAAACAGAGGCACCTGTGTTAGACTGGACTTGTTTTGAGAGGCAGCTCTCATTTCTCTTTTATTTTTTTTTATGATTTACTTACACACTTTAAAAGATAAAGTGTTAAAAAGAAAAGGTAAGAATGTTCCCTCAGATGATAAAAGGATAAAGTGTTTTTTTAAGGGTAAGTGTGTCCTCTTAGATGATAGCTATATGGAAATTCCAGTGACAAAAATAACAAAATGAGTGAAGTCATTTCTCAGTGGCCCTGTTGGCTGCAACTGGTCATAGGAGCCACCGTTTCCCATTGGGTGGATTTGCTTTCACATTCCACATTAGGCCCAGGCCCTGAAAGGTGACTGTGAACTGATTAGAACTGTGAATCCCAGTTATTGAGCCTGCAGACCTCCAGCAACTAGGGAAACACATTCTCTTCCTCTCTTGCCTTCTCTGAGGTCTGTAAATTGTGCTTTTCACACAGTCCTTACCTGAAAGAGTCTGTTACCATAGTACCTGGTAGGGTCTTTTCTCCTTGCCGTGATTTTAATTATCACTCGAGCAGCCTGACAACAGTCAGAGCAGGGTGATTACAGCTGAGCTGGGGCGAGACTTCATGGCCATTTTGTAGACCCGGTTCTTCCCAAATGAATGTACTTCCAAGCCCTTTAGACTTTACGCCTTCCTAAGACCAAGAAATCACCAGCTCCTAGTGCTCTCATTATTACAGATGGGAGCCATTGAGGAGCAACCAAAGTGAGGTATCATCTGATAACCACATTTAGCCACAGCCCTTCAGCTCAAACCTACCTGCTCAGAAGATCAGAAGATACCAAACCAACTTTTGTAAAACGTCTCTTCTCCCTCTGGACCTCTCATCTTGCAGACAAGTAAATGTGATGCTTCTCTCTGTTCTTTTACTGTCTCTCAGGATGGTGGTTGTTATGGTGATCTATTCTGCAAAGCTCTGAAAACGTATAATATGCTTTGTTTTGGAATTTACCGGCTGAGAGATGCTCACCTCAGCACCCCCAGTCAGTGTACAAAGAGGTAAGTATCATTCCCTGCTGTTGCTGTTTGCCCACTCTGGATGCAGACAGAAATGCCTTCCTTTTCCTGCAGTGTGAATGCAGAGGGCTGTGTCAAAGCTCTCAGGGTACCATTTCTGCCCACATTAAATCCAACACTGGGCTTGGAGGTTATAGGAAGTTTTTTCCCCTTACATATCTAATAGCAGATCCAAAGACATTAGAGGAAGAATTCAAATTTTATAGAGTAGTTCCATCATCCAATTGTCAAAGTCTGAATAGAAGCATCTTCCCTAAATTTCTAGTAACTGAGATGATTCCGTCTGTACCTAATATAGGGATTTTTTGTATTCCTCGTGTTTAAGATAATGGCTTCTGCTGCATCTTAGACTCCTTGCTTTGTTTTCTGGGTCACACTCAGGGTTTACTTTTGAGTGTGGTTTACTACTGGCTCTGGGCTCAGGGATCACTTCTGGTGGTGTTGTGCTCAAGATACTGTGCATAGCTCACCCAGGGCTCAACCTGGGTGAGCTATGTGCAAGACATGTGCCTTACCAACTACACAATTTCTCTGGCCTCTATATTTTTATTTTTAAGAGAACTGTATATTACTACCTTAAGAACAAAAGCAGTTATGACAATGTTATAAAGCAGGATTTCTCAAACATTTCCATATAGTGTGGCCCCTTTCTGACCTTGTTTCCTGCCTGTAGCTCTCCTTCCTACCAGTTGGTCTCCTTGTCTCATGTTTTGACCCCACTTATGTGATTTTAACCTGTGGTCTCCTTGGAATATCCTCCCCTCTACCCCAGCCCTGCTGATAAATGCTCCTATAGAGAATGAGTGTTTCTCAGCATAACTTACATTTCAGAATTTCTGGAGGTGGTTTTTAATTACACTCTGATTACTTTGACTTAACTGAGCTATATTGAATAAATAATTAACATATAAGTGCACAGAGCTTGCTGTATAGAGCCAAAGTTTAAAATAATTTCAGGACAGGAAAGTAGACTTCTCAAAGTTTAGTGAGCAGGAGAATCAACCACAAAGCTGGTAAAATGCTACAATTAAAGCATCTGTTTCAGTAGATCTGGAGTGGGGTTTCTTAAAAATTGGCTCTTTGTTTGTTTTGTTTAGTTTTGTGGTCTATATCTGGCAATAGTCAGGGCTTACTCCTGGCTCTGTGCTCGGGAATCACAACTGGCAGGGCTCAGGGGAACATATGTAGTAATGAGGATTCATTCCAGGTCAGAAAGAAGCAAGGCAAGTCCCCTACCCACTACAATGTTCTTTCCAGCCCCAAGAATTTGTATTTATAAGTAATTCCCAGGTGATACAAAAGTCTCTAGCCTGGGGAACAACTCTTGTGATCTATTCCTATAGATGAAAATATTTTTTTAAAACTCTCTCTGGTTTTAGAGAACCATAGTCAAACCAGAAACAGTTAAAGAAGGAATGATAAATAGGGATATCTATTATATTTATTTTCTTTAGTAAAACTTTCACCATTCACTTTTAAAAGATAAAGTTCAAAGACTCACAAAATACTCTGACATTATCAATAAAGATTCTACAGGACGGGGCTAGAGAGATAGTATAGAAGCAAGATACTTGCCTTTCATACACTAACCTTGACAACCCCCAGAGCTGTATATGGTGCCCAGATCATGTGCAGAGTCAGGAGTTACTCCTGAAATCAGAGCCAGGAGTAAGACCTGAACATTGCTATGTGCGGCCCAGCCTCCACAGTCCCCAGAATATCCTGTGGTATGAATCACAAACATTTTATTTTTAAAATTTTTTTTAATAATTTTATTTTATTTAATCAGCATGTGGGAAATTACAATGCTTTCAGGATTAAGTCTCAGTTATACAATGCTGAAACAACCATCCCTTCACCAGTGCCCATATCCCACCACCAAAAAAAAAAGAAACCAACAAAAAACAAAACAAAACACAGAACACCTCCCATCCCGTCCCCCTGCACCCCTCCACCATGTAACTGATAAATTTCACTTTACTTTCTATCTACTTTTGTTACATTAAATATTTCAACACTATTATTGTTAGGAGTACCCCACTAGAGTCAGACCTGTTGTGATGAGATATGAGGTTTTGGATTTCTGTACTTTAGCAACTAAGTCCAGGGAGATTTCTTCCAGATATTGGATCATTGCAAGCTTGTAAACCCCATCTGTGGTCGTCATAATATGGCGGTCACCACTCCCTTCACCCCTGGCGAGGAAGAGGCGAGAGAGAGAAATCTTTCCCCTCCTGGGCGGACATCTGGCCGCAGCTTAGTTCTCAGTCTGGAGACATTCTGTGAGGAGCTGCCCATGCTGAAAAATTTAGCTGGCATCTGGAGTCACGTTTGTGCAGCTGCGGAGAGGCCGCACACACGTGCGGCCCCCGGGATCACATCTTGGTGGTAGGCCGGTCCACAAACATTTTAGAATGAGAGTTTCAGTGCAAGTTAAATGGAAGCTCCTACAAGCATTTGGGCTATTAGGCATAAGAAGTGAACTCAACATTGTATTGAAAAGGGCATGAGGAGCATAATAGTAGATGGGGTTTAGCTCTCTCACTCGTGGCATAAATTCAGCTTCTTTGCCAGTGCTCATGACTGCATGATCTTTGTAGTATTAAACAGAAGAAGATCTAGTTCACTTTACTAGTAACTTTAAAATTTAGATCAGCTGAAAATACATTTTCTAGATCCTCTAATACAGAAATTCTTATTTTTTAAAAAAATTATTTATTTATTTTTATTGAGGCACTGTGATTTACAAGGTTAGTCATAGTATAGTTTCAAGTATACAACTTTCCAAAACCCATTTCATCACCAGTGTCAACTTCTCTCCACTATTTGAATCACTTGTAGAGCTTTTAGAATTCTAATGTCTTCCATGATAGGGAGCCAGACCATAACCATGACAGCTACATAAATATAATCCCTGCAAGTATCAGGGGCAGGGGTGGGGGTCACCCAGGCTTCCATGTTTTTAATTTGTTCAACTTTGAGAAGTGTGGCTCTAATAGACTGGAGTTGTTGGGCAGTTCTGTTTCAAGCACAAGTGTAACCTGTCCCTGGTGATTCTCAGCTTGTAACCTCTTTGCTTTCCCCGTTCAGGTATGTCATCACCAACCCCCCTTACGAGTTTGAGCTCGTGCCGACGGACCTGATCTTCTGCTTAATGCAGTTTGACCACAACGCCGGCCAGTCCCGGGCAAGCCTCTCCCATTCCTCCCACTCATCCCAGTCCTCCAGCAAGAAGAGTTCTTCCGTTCACTCCATCCCATCCACAGCAAACCGACAGAACCGGCCCAAGTCCCGGGAGTCCCGAGAAAAACAGAAGTACGTGCAGGAAGAGCGGCTCTGATATGTGTATCCACTACCACCGTGTGAAACTGTATCTGCCACTCATTTCCCCAGTGGGTGTTTCCAACAGTAACTTTCCCTGTTTTCCCCTGTAGTTCCCCCCCTTTTTTTTACACATATTTGCATATGTATGATAGTGTGCATGTGGTTGTCATTTTTATTTCACCACCATAAAACCCTTGAGCACAACAGCAAATAAGCAGACGGACCAAAAGATATTTATGATTGTAGGGGGGAAAAACCCAAAGGCATGCTCCACACATAAATAGCTCACTGCAGGAATGGAGTTCAAGGATTAGAGGAAGCACTTGGTGATCAATGTCACTTATGCAAAGCAAGTTTAGTTAATGTAGAAGAAAAGGGTATTCTAATTTCGTCAGGAAGTCAAGATGCTTTGGGTTTTTATATTTTTGTTTGTTCTTTCTCCCTTTAATACACACACACACACACACAAACACACAATGTGTTGGCACACATTGTTAGCACACATTGATGTGAAACAAGCAACCAAAAACAACAAAAATGTATTGATTGTCTCCACTCTCTGGGCAAAAATACCTTGAAGTATTTGAAAGGCTTTCACTGTTTGTGTACACGAGTACTAAGCACCTCCTTGTTATAAGAGAACATTGGAGATTTTTCTAGGTATTCGCCAAGGCCTTTTGTCCCAGAGCTGGCTCCTTTTGGGAGTTGAGATAAACGTTTTTAACCTTACTGAGGTAGGAATAGTATTCCATTCATGGATGTATCAAATTCTAGTCATTTAATTTTAGTGAAAAGGATTTTGATTGCATATTAAATTGTTATTCTGTCTTCTTACGCTGCCATATGAATAGCTATTTTTTTCTTTCACTTTTGACATTTGGGATGAAAAGCCATATGTATCATAAATATCAGATGTAAGTCATTAAAAACTGCCTTCCTGGGACTTTTACATCTTTTAAAAGGTGAATTACTTACCTTATGTACAGAATAAATAATGCTCAGGAAAGAGCAAGTATTGTTCCACACATTCTCAGGGGACCTTTTACTCCCCTTTGTTTGGTTACCCAGAGCCCCAGTGCCAGGTATGAGCGAGGGCTGGAGCCTTGGTAGAGTGAGAGGCAGATAAACCCAGCAGCAGATCATGTTTTTCTAGGAGCCGACATGCTCGATAAATCGGAATGTAGGAAGAACAACTACAGTTGATTCAACAAAGGCAAAAGCCAACTACCACCTCAAACTGTGGGCACAGCTACACAATTCTGGCTATCCCAGAGCAAGATGCTGGACAGAAAATTTCTTCATCATCAATTTCTTGAACAAACGTAGCCAACTCACACAGACATGTCCACGACAATAACAGAAAATTGCTCCTTGTCATTAGGAGGTGGGGTAGAAGACGAGTGCAACAGTGAGCCAAATACTTCTTGGTATAACCATTTTTTAACTCTGGTTGTCTTTCTTTTAACAGATAGTAAGCATGAGTGGAAAAGTAGGAAAAAAAGTACCCTTATTTCACTTTGAAGTTTCAGCTATTTTATGCATGCAAATCATGCTTTAGGCAAACGCAGTAGTTCTTAAGGAATCAGCCAGCTCCACTGCAACCAAATTCTCATCTGGCTGGACTAACTTGGGCTGGTATATACATATTTTAAATGTTTACTTTCAAAAATTCCATCTGATAGAGTAGGGGTGGAGGAGAGGAGAAAACTGTCACAGCTAGCATCTCTAAAAAGGTGTTTTTATGGTGAATGCTCTGAGTTTAGATTTTGGATCCCCCTATCCTCTCAAGCATGATAGTCTTGGAGATTTGCTTGCTGTGTGAATTGACAAGCACTTTTACTGACAAAATGGCAAGGCTCAGTTAGAAGCTCTGCCACCACACCAAAGACAGGGCAGTACAGTGTTCAAACCATTAATGGGGTGGGGAATAATTGTATACATGTGTATTGTAAAACCCCACAAGTGGAAGATTTTTCAAATTATTTTTGTCCCTCTATATTGATTTATGTATGATATATAACCTGCTATCTTTTTATCAATAACTATATAGATGGACACACATATCTGTATATGTGTGTATCTATAAACATAGGTATGTTTATAGATACACACACAAATCCCCTAGTTCTGGATCATGAAGCGTTCTTTGTGCCTTCTTCGCAAAAGAGGTTATAAAATTATGCCCTCCGAACATTTATAACTGTGAGAATGTGCCAGTTAAAGTGCTCAACAGGAAATATGACAGCTTAAAAGCATTGTAAAACTCACATAGCTTACTTCTCTCTCTAAAGTGCAACAAGGATGAATAGAATGGGCCAAGGTATGACAATTCATGGTTCTGCATGACCTAGCCACTGCTGGGGGTTTTCTTCTATGACGTTGTCCTTGTGAAAACTTTTGTGAAATTAAAAAAAAAGGAGTTACAAATTTTATTCTGTTATTGGTTTGTTTATTTTTCTTTATATTGTTCTGTTTGTGGTTTTATTTTGTTTTGCTTCCCCCCCCTTCCCCTCTTCTTCCCTCCCTTCTCCTCCTCCCTGACTTTCTAAATTGCTCAGTGCAATGAGGCTGTACTGCTGCTACTGCTAGATCCCTTAGAGTTTGTTTTGGTGTTTCTGGTTTTGGGGTTGGATAATTTGGGGGGAACGTCTCTCCATCTGGCTTGCCTTTCAATCTGCACGTGGCCTCCCCGCCCACCTTGGTATTTGCTCCAAGTCCAAAAGCATTTCCCCATCAAGACACCCAGCTTCCTCCACTTCCCCCCATTACCACCACCCCAACCTGGTGCCCACCAGTCTGTCCACATCTCTGTGTTTACCTTGGCAAGAGCCACAAAATTCAGTGATGGTGCCAGGTGATAAACTTCTGGAAAACGTATGCAGTTATTCTATTTGGCAATCCTACTTGTTTCAAACTGTATCCTCCTTTTGCTGTAAATCAGGAGGGTCATTAATAGCAAAAGCATTAGTTTCCTTTATGTTTGATCAGCAAGAATCTAAATTCAAACTCTTCGACTGTCTATATAAACTCAGTAGCCTCCACCCAGTTACCTGGGGGCTGACATTTCAGTCTCAGTGTTACCCAGGTCTCTCCTGCTACTGCCTTTTGGACATTTGTTAAATCCCAACCAGAGACTGGGCAGATAGAGAGAAGTAGACCTAAAATGTGTTCTATAAACAAGCTGTCTGCAGCTCTATGAGACAACATTGTGGTGGAAATGGAGTGGGAAAAGTCTATGACATGAGATGAAATTTCGGGATTTTCCCTAAGCTCTAAGCACATAATTGAGACTTGACTGCACTTGAGTAATGATATATTCGGGAAAGGTATCATTATGACTTTGTAGCCAAAATGACTGTTATGCTTTCCTCGATTTCTGAAGAGCCCTTTTCCAAAGCATCCTCTCCATTGTTTTCCAGGTGATTCTAAACTTCCTTTCAGGTTCTCTCAGGAGGGAGGCATGCTGAATTCTCATGTCTCCCCCTCCCCTTACTGTGAAAAAAGGAAAGGAGGGGGGTGGCCAAGTAGGTAAGGGTAGAGAGTGAAAAGAGTCCACTTGAGAAGAAAGTATGTGCATTTAAGAAGTAACCCCCCCCCTAGAAACTCAATTATCTGCACCATTTTTGAAGAGAAGCAATTTCTAAGCTATACAATACAATTTACTTTAAGTTTTGAAAGGACCAACTGTCCCCTATGGCAGCGAAGTCATAGTGAAACCACCCCAGCCTCAATACTCCTAGATGACCACACCATCAGCCTCCCCAGTAAATGCTTTTTGCAGTCAGTTGCACAGGACAGAGAAAACTGGACCTTGACCATAGAGCTAGTGTGGGAGAATTCTCAAGATGTTGTAAATACTAAAGGTCACAACCCAGAGCCTTGCTCATAATAAGCACGAAAAACATTTGAGAATTAAAGTGACCTTCAACATGCTTCTATCTTTTATTGTTTTATCTATGGTCTCTGCCTCCATGGCTTATCTTTAAAACAAACATGCAATGCCTGGAGGTGGTTGGCAGTGCGGCTGGGTTGTTGGCTGCTCTTGAGCAGAGTACACAGGGTACATAGCTCTGAGAAAGGGGAAGGAAAGTCCAATAAGTTTGGTGAGTAAATAAATTGACTGCACCTCTGCCGCATTGTTAAGATCCCAGATGACCAAAAAATACCTTTGACTTACTCTTCTTCAGCATGGGGAAAGCCTAAAGGTGTTTGCATCCCGATAGAGACAATTAAATCCACCTGCCAGGTTCCTATAGCAACAAGATCCTGGAAGAGAAGAGAGGAGAGTGTGGAAACTGTAGGGCCTGTGGAAATCAGACGGGATAAAAATCAATGTCTCAATCAGCTTTATTCAACTCACCCCTGCTTTTTCATAATAGGGTTTTTTTTTTAAGTCAGTACTTTTGTATCTGTCACTAAACTGGCTATTTGCCACCAGGAGGCTGCACATTAATTGCACAGGGAGGTGAGAGGGATTGTTCTCTCTGAGATGGAAGAGTGAAAACTCCCCCCTCTGATGTGCATTGGCCATAGGTCTATAGCAGTGGGCTGAGCAGGGCAACTTGGCTCTACCAAGTGCATTAGCCTTTCAGTTAAGGAAGCAAAGAGAGTCATGGTGGGGATCTGCTAAGATGTAAGATTATTCCCATGAGCAGAAACCTCTCTGGCTCCAAGCAAATGATTTCTATTTCTCTGAAATAGTCACATTCTGGTCAAAGAGTGAAGCAAAAACATTGTGGGCAGTTGACCCTACTTGGGGAACTAGGATCTCTGGAACCAGAGGGCAAATGCCAACTCACCTCTCAAAAAAAAAGAAAAAATGAGCTGGAAAGTCATACAGCTTTCCCTTTGATGCTGGAACAACCGGGTAACCCTCTTGGTTTTCTCACCTATATCATGCTACAAATGAATTTTTTTCCCTTTCCCTGTTTTTCTCCCTAAACCTTAGCTCTATGTACAGTGAGGAGAGGGCCAGTTATTCCAAAGGCTTTTGCCATATCATCATCTCCCGTCTAACGCAGTCTTCTTTGGGGAGTAGTTGTGTGAAAAGTCTAAATCCCCTAGCACTGTCAACTCACAGAGCCAGCAAAGAGATTCCTTTTCACATTGCAGCCTGTTTCTTTCTCTGATTCTGGCACCAGGCACTCAATCAGCCCAACTCCCTCACCCTCATCTACTCCTAAGGTGCTTGGTGGAAAAAGGAAGTCCTGACTAGGATTTGGGTCCCTTTGAGCTCAGTAAGGAAGTCACAGTAGAAGAAGCAGATGGTTACAGGTTGGGTAGGATGCCTGTCAGGTGAAAGCCATGAGCCAACATGAAGGTAGCCCTTGACCTCCTCTTCCTCTTCTCACCATCCAAATGAATACTACCCAAATAATCCTCCCCTGTCATCACTGCTGTCACAGTCCCCATAATTCAAGTAAATGCCAATTTAACACCTCACTTCTCCAGCCTCAAGCTCATTTGCAATCACACAAAGAGGTACCATTCCTCCATATCTAGTCCTTTAGTACTGAGAGTACTCGTTAATGCTAACCTTCTACTAAAAGCAAACCACTTAATGCATAGCAAAGGCCACTCCTCTGAGCACTTTACATATATTACCTTATCAAAGCCTCACAACCACCTCAGATTTAGATGCTTTAATATCTCCATTTGAAAGATACAGCATTTGAACGACAGATTTGTTCAAAGCCAGGCATCCAGGACGTGGTGGCACAAAATTGAAAAGCAAAGACTATGAGCTTTGTCAGGATGCTTGCTGTAATGCCTGCAAAGCAAGCTAATAATAGTAATAGTCTTAACACCTCCGTTTACTTGCCATATAGTGTGCCTACTAAGTGTACTATAGGCACTAATATTCAAAGAATGTTAGGAAGGTCTTAACATTAGTTCCTTTTTACAGAAGAGAAACTCTAAGATAAATCCTGTGATAACTTGTTCAGATTTATGCAACATGTATGTCAGAAAGCCAGTCCATTGGCTCTTAACCCATGGCCTCTCCTTGGTCTACATCTCATTGCTTGTCTAGGGTACTTGAGGCAATACCTACGCTGGCATGGCTGGCCTTGCTGGGTAACAACTCCAAGGGTGGTGCCAGAAATTTGGCCTGTCTGTCTCTACAATTACATTCCAACTTTTTTCTAATTCCACTTACTTACTTGCCACAGACTGCTCAATGCCACTCAACACGCTGACATGCAAAAGAAACTCCTAACAGTCACATACAGTGATGGCATTATGCATCTTATGGACAAATGGGACAATTCAGTTGTTCTCTGACACTGATGAAGCCTCACCTCCACATCCACTGCCCTTGTCATTTCTAGGATGGAAATGAGGCTTCAGGAAAGCGCTCTGGCCTGTGGGATGAGGCCCTGAGGGGAGCATAAACTCAGGGGTTTGGACTTAGCTTTAACAATCATCCCACTTCCTTTCTTCCAATTTTGCATCCAATCATTGGCACTACTTACAGTGTCTTCTTTGGAAGGCAACACTCAACAAAGTACAGTGTCACTATCACGCTTGGCACACTTTGCATCCATGTGCAATGGCTGACAATCAGAAAGTGCCTGTTCCTGTAAGTCCTTTAGGAGAATCACTTCATCAAGTATCTTTGCCCCAGACATTTGACGGAAATGCTTAGAGAAGTAATAATACATTTTCATTTCTTCCAAAGTCCTCTGTTGAGTAAATTTCCAACAACACATAGACTTACAAAGTACCTCTACTCACACCCCGCCCCCAAACAAAACAAAACAAAAAACGTTCTCAGGCACAACACAAACCCAACCTGTCTCCCAAATGTGCTTTAACACAACTTCTTCCTGCATTGAAAGCCAAATGGTTAAAGCACAGGGATTTCTCTGCTTAGACCTTTTTTTTTTAATGGCAAGAAACTTGAGAGAAAGAACGTACATGGTGAAATAATACTCTCTGTTTTACAGACAGAAGGAAATTGATATTCTCTCTGCCGTGAAAGGTCAAAATGTCAACTTTGAATTGAACTGTAAAGACTAAATTCTGGACAATTATTCTCTGCAGCAGTTGTAAAAATTTCAGCAAATTGCTGCTGTCTTAGGTCTTTCACCCAAAAGACCTGCTTGTTTCCATCTGCAGAGTTCACTCTCCCTTCCAACCCAGCATGTCCAACCTAACACTAAATCCCTTTGCAAACACAGTCCAGATAATGGCAGAGCTGAAACCAAGGTGGCTCGGGAAGCAGCACGGATACTGGGATCAGCTCTTCTGAAAATTGTCTTTACACATAAACCAATGGAAAAAGTCATAGTTTGAAATTGTTTCAGCGGCCTGGCAGTGCTTTTAAAATGTGATAACCATCACATTTTACTCCTCTCTGAAAGGTTGGTTTAATCGTAGATCACACAAAAAAATTGGTTTCTACAAATGCATAATGGTTCATCTATGTCACATTTGAACTAAATGGTTTTTTAAATGGAGCTGAAATTATTTTGATGTGTACACAGTCCCAGATTTCTATACAACCTTTTTTAACCAGCCCATCAGGAACCTTGCCTCAAAAGCCTCATTAATAATTCAGATGTGCTGATGACTTTAAAAGATCTATGGAATTGAAGCTTAGGAAAAAAAAACTCTGCTTGACAAAAAGATAAATGAATGTAGAAAGAAGCTGTAGGAGTCTGGCAAGCTGTAGATCATCTCAGAACAGATTGTAACTTTATCATTCTGTCAGGGGGAATAATTTAAAGCACTTAATCAGTTAGCTCCACTGTGAGGATGTAGCATTATGAATTCCTATCGTCCAATCTGTTCAAATCAAAGTGAACTTAATTATAATAGGTGAGAGAACCAGAGAGGAGAGAGGGGGTTGGATAATAATCCAGGAGACAGTAAGTGTCCTGGGGGTAAGTGGAACAAAGGGTAGTGAGTGAGCTTTTGCCAGGCACACCTCAGCTGAGAAGCACTTGAAATGGCAAAAGCAAGTCTGGACTAAGGAGAAAAATAAGCCAAATTATTATAAGATAAGTGTGGATGCTGAATTTATAAATCACCAGCAAAATGGTACACACACACACACATAACTGCACGTGCACACACTCACAAAGATCACTCCTTGATCAGGCCAAGCAAGGAATTCATGTTAACATACAACTGACAAGGCAGTTATGAACTGTTCTGGTAAACTGGTATAGAAACAATAGTCTCTTTAGCAGTGGGTTCCTATGAAAGCTTCCTCCCTTTATCCATTTCTTTCACTTAACCACAAAAATAAGGCATATGATTCCCAATTTGGAGTGTCCTATTTGTCCTAACCGTTTGTAGCTATATGCATGGCTGATTTCTCAGAAAAAAATACAATTCTAGAAAGAGGCGGGATAAAGCCTAAGTCTGGTGAAATAGCATTAAATGACTAAGAAGATGCCAGGTCATTTCCATTCTCACCCCAATCCCCAAATGCCCTAACTAAGCATTCTCTCTCTGCTGTTTCTGTACTTAGAGTGAAAATGAAATGCCACAGCTTCATCAAGCTCCCTTGCCGACAGCTTGGGTTAAGATATTGCCACCGGGAATTCTTTTCATAACTTTATACCAACACAGAGTTTTCTTTCTTGAAATAAAAGCCATTTCAAATTCTTCCTATGTAATTAAAAAAATCTTTTTAAAACATGAGCTGCTATTTTGATTTTTACTTTCATTGACCAGCTAAATTTGTGACAGCTACTTTAAAGCCACAGCACTGGCTATGAAAGAAACCTGGGAGTGGTATAGTTGAGCTACACCCCAAGTATGTCCCTTACAAACAAAGACAAGTAAGAAAAGTCTCTTCTGCTTTTGTGGATGCATAAAGCTTTCCTCAGGTGCAATGTCCATACCCAATATTTGATTTATTCAACATTGTATCCTAACTAAAATTTCCCAGGACACTAAAAAAGCTCCAGGGGAACATTGCCCAAGTTGAGTTTGAAGCCTGCTCTAGTTCTCTGAAGTTCCCCGGGGTACCTCTAGGTCCTGAGGTCCCATTGGTTCTTCACAGGCTATAGGCCACAGAGGTATGTTTTAGACACTGGGGTTCTCTAGACACTGCTCTGTCTCTCTTAGCAATTATTCACTGTCAGCTTCTATCGATTACCTTTTTGCATTTTTCAATGAACTGTCCAAAGGCTTTACCCTAGGACTAATTAAACTTCTCATCTCTCCTTCTTGTTCTCTATTCGTTTTGCCCTTTAGCAGAAAAGAAATGGTTTACAGATGAACCGGATAATGCCTATCCCAGAAACATTCAAATCAAGCCCATGAGTACCCACATGGCTAACCAGATCAACCAATATAAATCCACAAGCAGCTTGATTCCACCAATCAGAGAAGTCGAAGATGAATGTTGACTCCCAGGAGACCAGACTATTTTTTTAAAGCCTGACAAACTTCATAAATGGTGACGTGACTTTTCTTCCTCTTACATGCTGAATCACTGGTGAAAACGTTAGGATAAAGCAAGAATTGCAAGAAAAATAAAGTAGACGGCTCTTTCTCTTTGTCTGCCTTGAATATTGCTTCCATGTATTTTGGAAAAGAAAATTATTTCATTTATAAATGAACATATAAGACTAGTCATGTATAGCCTCTAGCATTTTAAATTATTTTTGTTTATTAGAAAGAAAATATATTTTTCTTTTTTTTTCATTGTCAACTATCTTCCCTATAGCTAAACAATGCAAAATCAAAACAAATCTGTGGCCAGACTCCTTAGTGCGTGTTTCTCTTCTTTCTCTCTTTTTTTTTGAGGAGAATGATGGTCACCTCCACAATTAATTGTAGTTAAGGGAAATGAAGAATTAGAACAATTTTTAAATGGTTCAATGATGTAAACATGTATTTTAGTAAATTTAAAAAAAAAGGGAAGGGGCAGGTGCATTTTCTGAATGGGTGTGTATTTTAGCTGCGTTGACACCAGCTCTTAATAAATGGAAATGTATCTATTTTCACAATTGAAAGTCATATTTTTGTAGTTTTAGTTTTTGTTCTGTATTTCTCATCCCTTTGGTCATAGAGTTAAAGGGAAGACCTTTCTTGCAACTTTTCTACAATTGCTAGGTCAGGTTTACCAGATTAGCTCATGAGAACTGGAAAAGATTGTGAGCACAGTTGGGAGATGGAATTTGAGTGCCTGATGCATACAGACATGGCTCTGTTTGTTGTTGTGAGGTGGGGACACCTCCATGCTGCTTTACTTCCCATTTCACCACTCCAAACCACCCTATCGAGGAATTTCAGCTTTGGTAGGGTCTGGTTGGTTTTCTTCCCACTCCCTAAATCTCAGAACTTTCAGCTTGAAAATTTGTAAACACCGATTGAATAATTTCACTAAACCATGAATGAGATCTGACAATAGATTCCTTTCATTTAATTTTATTTCAAAGCTAGACATTCCCAAGGCAGTGATTTTTTCCCCAGATTTTCATTCTGCAGGCTTTCCCTTAGTTGCTGGGACAAAACACATAAACTTGATATAACAATGTAAGGTCATAATGTAAACAACAATGTAAACAGCATAACTAAAGCAACACATGCACTTACTACAGGCTGTTAGAAAAGTCCTTTGAAAACTACCAGCAATGAAATCAAATGAATTGGTCACAAACTATGGTCAAGAGATTTTTCTAGCCACTAGACACAATTATGAAGTCTAAAAACTTCACTGTCACTTGCATGCTGAGTGTACCATTGTCCCAGTAACTGTTATGCTCCAAATGATTTAGCAAGTTTTTCCACTTCAAATTTATCACTCACTGATACCTTCATTAGGGTCTCTGGGAAAGCATGGATGTGATACTGATTTTTACTTCCTTAAAAATGTAAATTGTGAACACTTGAAGAAACCAAACTAACTAAAATAGCTCCACAAAGTCCCATGACATTTAGTCCATTGGTTTTTTAGGCTATGGCCCTGTGGTAACTAGTGTGTTAGTGCAAATCAGATCAGAGCCAAATACGGAATTCACCCCGGAATCATGTTCACCAAGTACTCCAATTACAAATGTAGGCGAAACGACCTTCACCTCTGCCAACTCCCTGCAGAGTCAATGTAGTTGTGCTTCCACCTTGTAGGCGCTGTCCTGAAGTGAACTTGTCAGACTGTGGTATCCTGTTGTCACATTTTGTAGAATTAGTTCTATAAAAGTATTGTGAATTTAATGTATGTCCAATTGGATTGTTAAAAAACTATTTATAACCAATTACTAGTCTACTCAGCAGACTAAAATGATGTCAGCAGTCTGTATTCAGGCTTATAAACATTTTCTGGTTTCCAACTGAAGTGAATGGATTTGTGGGGACTGAATAGAAAGCCCAGCCTACTTCTTTATCATGACTTTGCATTCGGATGACCTTAGCACTTTCACACCAATCCACACTCTTCTTTCCTTCATGAAACTTAGTGTGCTTTCTTTCATCCTTGTTTCTGATGACCATTTATAGATTAGTCATCTCTTGGTCTCCACTGGCAGGCGATGGCAGTCACCTAAATCCTCTTCTGTTAAAGGAACTTAGACCACAGTGCAGAGTGTTCCAATACCTTTGCTTGGTTTTCCCCATCTTGACTTGCCAAGGCAGA
This sequence comes from Sorex araneus, assembly GCF_027595985.1. Lineage (NCBI taxonomy): Eukaryota > Metazoa > Chordata > Mammalia > Eulipotyphla > Soricidae > Sorex > Sorex araneus. The sequence goes on from NC_073304.1 coordinate 114,513,873, forward strand.
CTGGAAGCAGGAGTGGAAACTCCTTGTCCATAATAATTAGAGATTTGAATCAAAACTTTTATTTTTAATCATAATGTCTAAGATGGATTCCTATAGAGGAAGGTGTCCTCATAAAAAACAAAAAACAAAACTCTCTAATTGTCAGGAATAGGTCTTCTTCTAATTTAGAGAAGAAAACTCATGGTAGTTTGTTTTTGCAATAAATTTCTCTTGGCCAAAAATATTAAGTCAATTCTTTATTTTAAGTGGTAGCTACAATGACTGATTGAAGGCCCTACTAGACAAAACTGGAGACTGGTAGGTTGAAAGTGAAATGGAAACAAATAAAATTTGTAAGATGATCAACAGATGTCAGATAATGTCAAAGCTTCTTGACTTGTTTCTGTTCTTTAAGCTCAAAGACCTGAGGAATTCCCCTCCTATCCAGTGTGACAGAACCATCTTTCTGCCTAAGTTCAGCATAGATCAATATTGACCATCATTGATATAGTTTGTATCATGACATTTTGATATCCCATCCCAATTTAATGTTCTAAAAAAGCCATTTTCCCAAACTACTAACCCTTGAGTGCTTTCAGAGTCAGGCTCAGAAAAGCAAAAAGCAACTATTTATAAATCCATCACTACCATCATCATCTTTCTCATTAATAAAGCATTTACTTTTGTCTGAGCAGTTTTCTATTTTAAAAGTTCACTTTGAACCAATATAGAATACCTTAAATAAAAGTTATTGTGATAAGGCACATAAAGAAACCCCCAGAAGCTCTTCCCAAATGTTGCAATACCTTATGGTGTGCTTTCTACAAAACTTAAGAAGACTTTAAATAAACATGAAATTAAAACTGTTTGGCTAGTGTTAGATTTTTCTACTGAATGATGGAAAAGTCCAACATTGTTCTATTGTTAGTATGAGGATTCAAAAGCTACATCTGCAAATAACTAGTTATGCACTTTGGAAATGTTCTTTAAATTCACCGTCTTAGTGACCTCATTTGAAAAATGAGAGTGATTCACTCAAGTGACTCCAAGGCCCCTATCAGATCTGAGAGGATATGACCCAAATTAGAGTGGGAGCATGGCCCTTGGAAACAATCTTGTCCAGTTCCACACTCATGGGCCTTCATACTGTGTCACCCAAACAGCATTCCTAAACACAGTGTACATTTTCTGCTCTGCACATGTACCAGTCAAATTCACTTCTGTAATTAATAAGTTGAAATCTTTACGTTCAAATCACAATCCCCAAATTCCAAATTATGTAAACCACATTGAGCAGATTTGATCAGAAAAAAAGCTGTTTTTTTTTTCTGAAACTCCTCACTTTCTCTCCTTTTTCTTTGTTCAAGACTAGATTCAGTCAATCCTTTTATATCATATCTCCAATTTTCAGTATTTAGAGGTCCTGATCCCCAATTCCTGTAGCTACATGATTCTTTTTTTCTACACATAGGCCCGGGTTTTAAGAAACAATTGTGCTAACTTCTCCTTTCATTTCCTGTGTTCTATGAATCTGATATTTTCCTTTCAGTGTGCTATCTATTTGATAATTACATTCATAAATCTTATTTTTATTGATAAATATTCTTTTTTTGTCAAAGAGAGCTTCAGGTTAGGGAGTTAGTAAGGAAGAGACAAAGGGAGAAATATAGGAAAAGGGAGTAAAAGAATACCAAAACAATTCACGGGGATATTGGCCACCTTATTCATAGGATAGTAAGTAAAATCATTCAAATTGGAAATAGAGATCCAATGCAGAATTTATCTTCTTTCTCTTCTGTCCCTATGGTCTATTTTCAATTCTGTCCCTAGTTGCTGCTTTTGGAAGAATGGTTAAATCACCAATCACAATAGCCTTTGAAAGGGCTTTCACTTATAAGCTCCGGGCTCATCCATCCTCTTTAAAAAACAAAAGAGAATTCACTTAGAACTCACCTAGTAAATAACATTTCTGTCTCCTACTCTCCACTCAAATGTTTCACATCTTTCCTTTTACTTTTTATAACATTTTAATCCCATTATTGATCAAGGAAGTAAATTGGGTCTTTGAATTTACTCATGAAATTGTTGTAATGATAATTTCCAGAGAGTTTATACAGCATGACCATATTGGTTGTCTGAGTGGAGTTTTGGTTGTTTGGTTTTTTTTTTTTTGGTGGTTGTTGCCCATGTAATATTACTTGGTAATTTTTTTAGTAGTTCCTCCCCTCCCCAAGTAAGGCTGCAGAGATAGTACAGTAGAAAGCCTTGCATGCAGCCTATGCAGGTTTAGTGCCTGGTATCCCATACAGTCCCTTGAATTATAGGGGACCATAGGGTCCACCAGGAGTGATCCCTGAGGACAGAGCCAGAATCCCTGAGTGTGGGTATGGTTCCCTAAAAAGAAAAAATCTGTCCCCAAATAAGAGAATTTGAAGTAATCTTAACTTCTTTTTTATTTTTGGCCAAGAAAGTTCAAAGTGCAATTTTCCATTCCTACAATAAACTTGCTTGGAAAATTTACAAAGAGAAAGAAATCCAAAGTGAGCGCCTGTTTTTCTCTAAAGCATTTGTAAGGTCCCATATCACAGCCTATGTGGAAAGGAATTTTGGGTTAGAATCTCTATACCAGAACTTTCTCTTTTGCCTCATTTTTAATGAGGTCCAATATTGTATCAAAAGGCAGGTCAGATATCAAGAAGTTGAAAAAGAATATTAAAAACATTTCAGATATCACCAGCCAGAGTCTTGTTTATGGTTTCAAGAGTTGGAACTTAGGAAGAAGAAAAGATTGCTATTAAATTAGATGGGTTAGGAATTATTCAGAGAAATAAAATTCTTGGTAAAATTGGAAGGTATTTTGATAAAAATAGGTAATTGGATAATTGTGAAGGATGGAGGTTTTCCAGGGAGGAAGAGACTTAATGGATCATAATACATTGGTAAGGATGTGATTTCAAGACATCAGCCACTTTGTCTATGGTGATAATTTTCTTCATATTCTTATAGGGGAGCTAAAGAAAATTAATATGAGCATTCATGGAAAGAAACAGAAAGCAGATATTGTTTAGGGTCAAGCTAAGAATTGAGGCCTGATTTTAAAAGTCATAGAAAATTACTGGAAGTTTTCAACAAATAGTGATGAAAATCAATGTGCACTTAGCTCTGGTTGAAAGTTTTGAGATATTAATTTGTCCTTGAAGTTGTTATAGAGTGTAAACAAAGGCAAAGTCCTTCTCAGTAGCTTGGAGTGCTCAAGGGTGCCCACTCCGAGTAAAAGCAACTCAGTATGGGAAACACCCCTCTCCCAATAAGTGTAATGCATCACAACAGTGATGCAAACTAGTTGGAGTTCTAGGGACTAGTGTGTGAGCTTATTGTTGAAGCAATGATTGTGGTTCTGGAAAAATGGAGTTTTGAATGGAACACTGAATTTGTACCTCAGAGTATAACCAGGTGGAGAAATAAGAAAAGACAAGAAGATGAGCCAATAGATATGAGTATCTGAGAAGTGTTTTACTGAATTCATCCAAAAAGGAATAATTGGAGACCTATCCAGACAAGGCATTGTAGGTAAAGGAGTGGGAAAAATGAATGTTGTAAGGTTAAAAGCCAGACTCATAGAACTCCTTGTGAAGTGGGGAATATGACTGAGTTCTCCAAAGAAGAAGAGCAGATACAGAAGAGTAACTGGCAGAAGATGTGAGGGGACCTAGCCTGGATTTAAGGGATAAAGAAGCATTTGTAGCTATGAAAAGGAAAGTAAGAGAGAACTCTGGAGGGGATGGGCCATCTTGGAGACTGAAGGTAGAGGGTCTATTAGAAATAGTGACTGAAATACAAGGACTCACTGGGCCAAGACAAGGCTCTAATTATTTGGTTTACTGCCATAACTTGTCATGGAACCTGGCTTAGGGTAGACAGTTTCATTTTAGACATCTTGAGACATAGATGTTCGACAACCCTTATGGGTCATGGGCATATTTTCTAGGAAGGAATGAATCAAAAGAAAGTTCTTAATGTGGGCCTGTTTTTTCACCACCTTGTTCATATCATACCACCACTTATCTCCCACGATCAGGACAGCACTGGTTTCATCATTCCTACTTTACAATCACCTTGCTTAGTCGTTTTTTTTCCAACAAAGCAACACAAAGAGAAGGGGTGTTGGTGCCAGAGAAAGCTGACCTTCATTTCTAGATAGATTTCCATTCTTAAAGGTTTCCTTTGGTTTGTTTATCCCTTGAGGATCTCTGTATTTCATCTCTGCTACCTTGCTATAAAGCAGAACAGGGACATAAGTGATGGCAAAAATCTCTAGTGTGTTTGCCTTAGGAAGCATTACTGGCCAGGCTGTTCAGATTCTTGAATAGAAATGTACACAAAGTACTGACATGTGTCGGCCAGAGCAAACCAGAGCTTTCCCCACATGGGATTCGGGGTCAGTGTGAGAAGGCGGCCAGTAGGCCAGGAAGCCCAGCCAACAAGGTTGCTGGAGCCCCACTTCCTACACTCAACTGAAACACTGCAGCTAGTTCCCTTTCTTCCGTTTAGCGGCAGCCTGAGACACTTTTGACCAGAACTGCAATGTTTGAAACGTAAACCAAGGTCTGCCTGCCTGGAAGTCCTAATTAAAAATGTTCCATTCCCAGGTGGCACAATCACATCCTGCCTGAAACCTCTGGCCCACATCCCACCACCCAGATGTTGAAAAGAAACTTACCCCCTACTCACCGCCAAACCTGCACTTCACATTTCTCCAGGGAACAAAAAATAAGTACACTTTCACAGTGGTCAGCCTCCATGTTCATGAAGGAAAAAAGAGCGTGGATTTGTTCATCTTCTTTCAAAGTTTGGAGTTGTTGGAATTATGATTATGAGTTTGATAATGTCAAGTTGCTATGACCTAACAGGAATTTGGGGGAGAGAATAAATGCTGGTGCTCTGAAATGATCTACCAACTCTGTCATCTGTAACAACCAGTGATAACTCTCTTGTCTTGTAAAAAGGGTTTGTACATAACTTGTACATGGTTTCATTTTGTATTTTTCGCAGATTAAAAATTTATGTATTTGTGTTCTAAAACATGAGTATTCCTTGTGTTTCTGTAGCCCTCATCTGATCACTGGAAAGTGGGGTAGGGGCAGCAAAGATCCTACCTTCTGTCAAGACTGCTTTAGCTCTGCCTGATGACGACAGTTTCAATGAGCTTGCCTTTCTCAATTTCAGTGCAAATAGTCACCACATCCCCAAGGAAACTGTCACAGGCTGCCTGCCCCATTGTAAGACTACAGTGGACAGAGTGTGGGGGGAAGGGTCTCTGTCTACAGACATGGTCCCCAAGAATCTCTACATGGCCGCATCCTGGTCAGAGAGGACACTTGACATGAAGTCTCTTAAAGATAGACCCATGAGAATTTCTCTTCTCAGTCCCCTACTTCCAAGCCAGTTACTCTTCCTTCATATCTATACTGTGAATTAATGTTCACTCTGCCTGTGTTTAGCTTATCAGAACCCAGAACAAGCTGCTAAAGGTTTGATTCACCTTGCCCCACGGTGAAAGATAAAGAGCTGGAGAGTGTAAAAACCCATCTAAGTTACATGTCTGTAATGGATTGACTGTGGTGGCATTTTATGCATTCTAGAGATTGTCTCATTTGTTTATCAGTCAAATATTTACTGAACAGCTATTATGTCCATAGGCCTCTACTGGGAGCTGGGGAGACAACAGTGAGTAAGACCAGAACCCTAGCCTCCATTCTGGGGAGGGATGGAGTCAACAAATAACAGGTCTTGTATTAAAAAATCGATCTACAGGAAAAACTATACTATGCCATTGGGAACACATAAGAGAGCTGCTGAGCATTTGGAGAACAATCAACAATCAATTGATAATTCGAAAAAAAAAACCCACCTTGGTTCTACCTAAGCCATTACTAGCCTAAACCAGAACTGATTCACAGGGGTCAGCAAATGCAGGCTAACTTGTCAGAATGTGCCAATCATTGACAGACTTTGCACTCCAGTTTCTCAACTTGCCTTCTCCAATATTTGCTAACAAATCTGAATGTTGTTTGGGAATGTAATTGCAGAGCATATGGTCCCCATTAGTTAGGCAAACTCCACTGCCAAATTCGGCTCCAAGGAAAGAGTCTGCATAAAGGATGAAGTATTAGGAAAAGATCGACAGTGACAGAGAAAGCAAATAAAAGAGATGAGACATTGAGTTACAAAATAGCAGGCTAGGCACACCCAGCACAATGAAGGTGGAACATATTTTGCTATTTGTTGAGAAAACAATATATGTGAATTTGTGCTAAAATCTCCCTGTAGCAAAAATCAAAGCAGGCCATTCACCAGAATCAATGTTAACTGCTTTGCAATGTCAGATAAGATAGATTCTGCCTGGAAGCAAAACTGAGGGGGACAGAGTAGACAGTGTGCTAAGGAAATAAAAGCATGAATAGCATCAAAATGTAAATAAATACGGGCTTTCTGCTATTTTAAATGGTAATGGGCCAACCCTTTGAGAGAAGAAACAGAATCTCATGCTAACCATCCTTCAGAGAATATGAAAATGGGAATTAAAAACTCAGAGCTACAATATAGCCCAGGCTTGAAAATGATGATTAGGAAAGGTGGGAGTATGAAGCATCATCAGTACCTGAAAATTGCTATACCTGAGCCCACCTGCACCCTGGCAGCTTGTCCTGACCCTTTTCTGAGAGCTAGGGTGGGGACACTCACCCCCAGTGCTCGCCTCTAGGGTCTTGGCTTTATAGTTATCTCAACCTTATCTAAAAGAACATTTGAAAAAATATTACCATAACTGGTGTTTCCTCCCAAGTAATCAACTCTGATCTTTAAAAACAATTTTAAGTTATTAATATAACTTAAATGAAATGAATAAATTATTGCTTAAAATTATGCCTTTTGTTTGTTTGTTATTGGGGGTCTTTCCCTGTGGTTCAGGGCTTACTCATGATTTTATGCTCAGGGACCACTCCTGGTGGTGCTTGGAGAACCTTATATGGAGCCAGGCATTGAACACAAGTCAGCCACTTGCAAGACACCCTTACAGGTAACCGGTACTATGAGGTACTTGATGCACGCATTAACTGCATTGTATCACTGACGGAGTGGGAAAATCTTTCCACCACTCTCCCTCTGTCACCTCTCGTCAGCCTCTTTATTCTCACAGCCCCCACTCCTCATTGGTAATGTCAGTTTTGTAATCCAAGGCCAAATGTTTGTGATCATTTGATAATGTCCATTCTCTTGTTTTCTTTCTCTGTATACCACAAATGAGTGATCTCATCCAGTATTTGTCCTTCTTCTTTGATTATTTCACTTAACACAAAGCCTCTGTTCCGTTCAAGTTGCAATGAACTGCATGATTTCATCTTTCCTAATCCTTGTACAGTATTTCATTGTGTAAATACATCAGAATTTCTTTATCCACTCATCTGTCATTGGATATTTTGGTCATTTTCATATCCTGGCTATTATACTGAGTACTGAAATGAGCAATGATGCATACATCCTTTATGAGTTACTATTTTTTTGTGTTCCTGGGACAGATGGAAGAAGTTAGATTTCTGTTCATATAAAAATTTTAGTCTTAATTTTTTTAAAAAATCACTATATTGTTTTTATAAAGGCTAAAGCTGATGATATTTCCACCAATAGAGAAAGAGGTTCCTTTTTAAACCACCTTCTTGCCAACAACTGTTTCCTGTTACCAGTCTTTTGGATATTTGCCAGTTTCATGGATGCAAAACAATAATTCATTGTCATTTTGATTTGCACTTCCATAATAGTAAACAGTGATAAAGACATTCTCATCGGTCTGCTGGTGCTTTAGGAAATTGTTCATCATATCTCTCCATTTTTTATGGGGTTATTGTTTTTTTTTAAATAATGTAGGAGTACTGCTATTTGTTCAGCCATTGGTTAAGCTGATTGAATTGGGCGTGAACTCCACATTACTTTTTTATTTTATTGTATCATTGTGAGATAGAGTTACAAAGCTTTCCTGTTTGAGATTCAGCCATACAATGATGGAGCACCCATCCCTCCACCAGTGCCCATTTTCCACCACTGTTGTCCCAAGTATCCCTCCCCCAACACATACCAGTCCTCACCCTGCCTCTATGGCAGACAATTTCCCCAATTGTTTAATTTGGGGTATTATGTTTTGCTCAAATTTTCCCACCACCATTCAAGCCTACCTGCCAGGGGCAAATGCTAGATAATATATTTTCCATTGCTCATTTTGAATATCATGAGAGCTAATGCAGCAGCAATTGTAAGTGTAAGTTTCTAGATTGTAAATGGTTGGGTTCCAGAGACATCTCTGTATAGTACTAATACATTTTGGGATTCAATTGGGAGTCTCTGGACTAGGGCTGTTGGTGCACTAAGATGGCATCCGGAGGCAAATATTGGGTATGACAGACAGTCTTCTGGCCAGACAGGGACCCAGGGAGGGACAGCCCAGATCCTCTGCCACCATGCCGCCTGGAGATTTAGTCCTGAATCCACATACCTGAACCTTGCTTGTGGAAACTCTTGGCCACCAGGATTCCATCTGGAGTAGGTGGGGAGATTGTACCTGCTCCATCTGGGATGCCCTGTGATATTGGCTCAGTATGGAACCTGGAGAGATCTTTGGAGCTGTGGTGTCTTCCAGGATTTGCCTGTGTCTCTGGGCCAGGGCATTGGTATGCTAAGATACAAATTACAAAATTTTCAGAGATTATATCTTGGTGAGGTCCATCCTGAGATGGTGGAATCAGGCTTGGGGTATGGCGGCAATTTTTGATTGTGGAAGCAAGTGGCTGCCAGGCACTCTGCTTGGGCGGCATTTGTCAACCTGCCCCCTCCAGTTTACTCCAGTCTGCTCAGCCATGCATGGGTCTGAGCTTAACTGTGGCTTTTGATCTCTGGATAGACTTATTTAGGGGTCTCTGAAGCAAGGCTGGTAGTAGAGCTTACAGGGTGGCATTGGAGTTGGTTCTTGGAGGTGACTGCAGTGCTTTCATGTGTATTGGGAAGTGGGGTGAGGTAGCCCACCCCATCTCTGAGAAAGCCTGGAGATTTCCATCACAAAACCCACATACCAGAATTTTCAGCAAATTATATCTTGGTGAGGTCCATCCTGAGATGGTGGAGTCAGGCCAGGTGTATGGTGGTGGTAATTTTGGTTTGTGGAAGCAAGTAGCTGCTGGGCCACCAGGCCAACCTGTTCCCTCCCCCCCCCCCCAATTTACCCCAGTCTGTTCATCCATGCTCGGGTCCAAGATTAACTGTGGCTTTTAATCTCTTTTGAGATTAGTCTCTGAAATAAGGCCAATAAATGAGCTTGTATAGCTGAGCCAGAGGTGGTTTGTGGGTGTGGCTCCCACATACCTAACTTTTGGCCATTTAATTTTTTGGTAAACTTGGTCCCAAGTTGTTGGGGTCTGGCTGAAGGTACAGAGGCAATTTGGGGGTATCAGGAAGCCTGAAGGCATCATCAGACTGCTGATGCACTCGCCCCAACAGGTACAGGTTAACCTGTTGGCAGCACCATACCCCCAGTTGTTGAGGTTTGTGACTGCATTATGTATCTTGGTTGCTTTTAGCCCTTACCTGATGAATGGTATGCAAATATATTCTTCCATTCAAGTTATTTATAATTCTGCCTGAATTTTTTTCAACAGGAAAAACCTTTTATTTTTCTATAATCCTATTTGTTTATTGTGGTTTTGATATCTTTGCTATTGAAGACATCTCTGAGGTCTGTGCCCTGTAGAGTAGAGTTCTGTCTATGTTTTTATCAACTATTTTATAGGATTCTGATCTAATCTCAGGTCTTTATTTTGGGTGAACTTTTGTGTGTAAGGTGGTCTAGTTTCTCGTTTCCCATTAGCTAACCAGTTATCCTAATACTATTTGTTGAATATATTTTCCTTGCTCACTTCATGTACCCAGAACAATTATCATAGTTTAACTTCATAAATTGGAAGATTATCCCTGGGCTCTCAATTCTATTTTATTCATATAAGAATGTATTTTTATTATAATTACAGTTTTTATTACTATAGTTTTGTAGTAAAATTTAGTCAGCAAATTAAAATTTTTCTCATTTTTTTTCTCAGAATAGCTTTGGCTGTACTGAAAGTTTTATCCTTCTTGGCAGTGATATAATGGGATTTTATGATTTAATATAAATTTTGGTAGTGCTTGTTCTAAGTCCTTGAATAATATAATTTCAATTTTGTTGAGAATTTCATTATATCTGAATAATACTTTGCATCTAATGACCATGTTGACAATGTTAAATCTTCCCATCTACAAAAATGGACTCTTTTTCTATTTCTTGGAAAGGTAATCTGTTTTAATAGTGACTTACAATATTCATTTAAAAATATAGGCCAGAGTGATAGTACAGTGTGTAGAATGTTTGCCTCCATGTAGCTGATCTTGGTGTGATACTGGTAACCCATGTGGTTCTCCAAACCCACCAAGAGTGATCCTGAGCACAGAGCCAGAAATAATCCCCTAGCACTGTTGAATGTGGTCTCCAAACCAAAACAAACAAAAAATTGGGGTGGGAGTGGGGTCACACTCACAGTGCTCAAGGAAGCCTATGTAGTGCCAAGGATTGAACCTAGGTCGGTAGGTCATATGCAAGGTAAGTGCCTTCACCACTGTACTATCTCTCCTGCCAGTGACTTACAGTCTTTCATATACTTTTTAAAAAGATTACTAGATATTTGATGTTTTGGAACACTATTTTAAATGGAATTATTGTTTTTATTTATTTTCTTCTAGCTTGTTGTTTAAATATGGAAAGGAAATCAATTATTGTGTGTATAACACATTATTTATTTAGTTTATAGACTATATATTTAGTATATAAACTATTGAGTTTATAGCCTTCTACTATGATGCACTTGGTTTATTGTTGCTAGGAGCTTTGTAGAAGAATCTTTAAGATCTATGTGTATTATTTTGTCATTTGCAAATAAGTATAGCTTAATTTCTTCCTTTCCAGTCTGGATAGTTTGTATTTGTTTTTCTTTCCTAATACCTGTGGAGAAAACTTCCAAAACCGTGTTGAATAAAAGTGCAGGAGGTGGACATCCTAGCCTGTGCCTGAGTTCAGAAGCCAGGCTTTCAATTTTTTTTTTTCTATACTCAAGAAGAAGAGAATTAAGTCTCATTTCTTTTTTTTAATTATTAGTTTATTTTTAATTAGAGAGTCATCGTGAGGGTACAGTTACTGATCCATACATCTTTGTGCTCATGTTTCCCCCATACAAAGTTCGATAACCCATCCCTTCACCAATGCCCATTCTCCACCAACAGTAAACCCAACATCCCTCCCCCTCTCCCTAGTCCCGTCTCCCCACACCCCACCCTGCCACTATGGCAGGGAATTCCACTTTGTTCTCTCTCTGATTAGGTGTTGTGGCTTGCAATAAAGGTGTTGAGTGGCCATTGTGTTCAGTCTCTAGTCTGTATTCGGCCTGCATCACCCTTCCCCCACATGACCTCCAACCACATCAAAATAACTTTTTAAGGTTGTGCCGGTGCTGGCTCTCTGAGGTTACACAGGGCTGGCTCTCTGAGGTTACTCAGGTGCTGGCTCTCGGAGGTTGCACAGGTGCTGGCTCTTGGAGGTTGCACAGGGTTGGCTCTCTGAGGTTACACAGGTGCTGGCTCTCGGAGGTTACACAGGGCTGGCTCTCTGAGGTTATACAGTGTTTGCTCTCTGAGGTTACTCAGGTGCTGGATCTCTGAGGTTACACAGGGCTGGCTCTCTGAGAGAAATGGTCGTGCGGCCGCTAGTGCGGCCGCGCGGTTCGGATCTGTCCCAGTCCCGAATCCTGGAGCCGTGTTAGTTGCTGCTCAGTGTCGCCGGGGTTCCATCCAGAGAAGGTGTGCAGGCGGCACCTCCTCCCTCCGGCCCCCGGTGTTGCTGGCCCCGATTCGGGTCCGGAGCATTGTCCGGGCCGCGTTGCTCACCAGAATGCCTGCCGCTTCTCTCGGCTTTCAATTTTTTAACACTGAGTATGACATTGGCTGTGGGTTTGTTGTATAGGGCTCTAACTTAGCTGGGGCATGTTCCTTCACTGCCTTCTCTCTGCTTATTTTGTTGAGGGTTTGTATCACGAATGGATGTTGATTCATGTCAAAATATTTTTATGCATCAGTAGATATAATCAAATGATGCTTATCTTTCCTTTTGCTCATATGGTGTATTATATTGATTGACTTGTATGTATTGAACCACCCTCACCTCTCTGGAATGAATTTCACTTTATTATGGTGTATGATCCTCTGATGTATTGTTGGATTTAGTTCACTAAGATTTTCTAGTAATCTCATCAACGTCCAAGATCCAAAGACTACAAAACAAAGATCCTGGAAGAGAGCGATGCAGAATCTCCTGCCCTCACGCTAGGCTGTTTTCACTGGGGCCCCTTGGAGGGGTGCGTGCTGAGCTTCCCTCCCCACCCAAAGCAGAGCCCTGGCAGCCAAAAACATCCAGAACCCAGCCACAGCCATGCTCAAGGCCACTCTCCACATGCTTGGATGAACCTCACCCATGAAGGAACCAACAGAGGAACCCAGGTATTTGGGACCCATGGCTGAGATATAAGTAGCCTGTTCAGATCGGGACTGGGCCTCCTTCACCCAGATCCCCAGTTTTTCAGTAGCTTGGCAGTCACACCCACAAACTCCCCCTGGCACCATGTAATCTCATCAACAGCCAAGATCCAGGGAATATAAAACAAAGCTCTGGGAAGAGACACAACTTTTCCTGGAATACGCGGCTGTGTTTGTGGCCACATGACCTCTTTATTTTTATTTATTTATTTTTCCCTGCATGACAGAGCCTGGCAAGCTACCCATGACATATTTGTTATGCAAAAAACAGTAATAACAACGTGCTCTTTGTATTCCTGGAGTGAGCAGATGCTATTGGGCTACACTAGCATGTGACAGGGACAAATGAAGGCATTACTGGCACTTGCTGGAGCAAATCGATGAACAATGGGATGACAGGAATACAGTGATACAGTGAAGATTTTCTAGAGGCTCTTTGCATCAGTGTTCATCAGAAATATGGGCCTGAAATTTATTTTTTAGTAATATCTCTGTCTTCTTTTGGTACTGGATAATGTTGATTTTACAGAAACTGTTTGGAAAAATTCTCATTGTTTTAGTATTTTGGAAGCGTTTGAAGTGTATTGGTAGTAAGTCTTTGAAGGTTTGGTAGGATGCCTTAGTGTTTGGATCTGGGCTAAAATTTTCATGTTATCTAAATCAATTTAAAGATTTGATGCAGTGCATTAATGGCATGTTAAAGAAAATAAACAATAATGAAATTTGCATGAAAGCACAAAATGCTAAGACTTTTCAAGGCAATACAGAAAGGAAACTGGGGCAACAGACTCTGATTTATAACTATACCGCTTTGTAACATTAATCAAAACATAATGATAGTGATACCTAAAGAAAGATCCAGAAACTAATGTAATAAATTAGAGAGACCAGAAATAAACTTGCATATAAGCAGACATTTAATTTATAGTAGCACTGTTGCACTGTCTGTAGCACTGTCGTCCTGTTGTTCATCAATTTGCTAGAGCGGGCACCAGTAATGTCTCCATTGTCAGACTTGTTGTTACTGTTTTTGGCATATTGAATATGCCACAGGTAACTTGTCAGGCTTTGCCGTGTGGGCGGGATACTCTTGGTAGCTTGCCGGGCTCTCTGAGAGGGGCAGAGGAAACAAACCCGGGTCGGCCACATGCAAGGCAAATGCCCTACCTGCTGTGCTATTGCACAGTAAAGGTACCAAAACTATAGAATTGAAAGAAAAACCTCTAAATTGGGGGAAACTGGACAGCCACATATGAAAACATAAAACTAGATCATTAACACCATATGAAATAATCCAAAATCAATCAAGAATGTGACTATAAATCTAAAACTATAAAATATGTAGAAGAAATCATAGGAGATACTTGTCCAGAGACAGACCTTAGAGCTGAATTTGGTGACTAAACTCCAATATCAAGGAATACAAAACCAAAAAGAAACAAACAGGATCATCACAACTTAAAAAGCTTTAACATAGTGGATAAGGCAATATTACTTAGGATTTATCCAAAGCAACAAAAATAATTTGAAGGTTTCTTTGCTCACAGTAGCCAAAAAATTAAATAAATCTATACACCCATCAGTGGATGACAGAATAAAGATGTGATACCCAACGTAATACTTGTCATTCATGAGATAAAGTAATGACTTTTGGATAACATGAAGTGCTTCCGATAAGTGAAGTAAGTAGGAAATAAAAGACAATTATTGAATGTGAAAATTCTTGTGTATAATATAAATAACCAAAGCAAATAAACTGGCAAAACAATAAAAATAACCCTCAGACTCTGTGAGAAACATGGATGTTACAAAAGAAAAAGGAAGAGATGTGAGGAATTGGTAGTGGGGGTCACATTCTAGTGTGATTCACTGTAGTCTGAGTGTTGGAAGACTGAATCTTATGCCCTTTTAGTAGTGTGAAGTTGTACTCGAGGAATTGTGTTGCTAACCAATGAGCTATATTTGTGAAGGTAGTCAGGAGGCAGAGGGGATGGGGGGATTAAGCACTGTGTGAGATTTTCACTCCTCATTTTATGTACTTGTTTTGTTTAGGTTTATGGAGGTTAAACCTGCATAATTATCAGGGGAAATACCGAAATAACTCTTTTCAGGAAAAATGAATTAATAAGACCTTAAGGTCACACAGGATGTGAGTAGCTTTACCAGAATTGGAATGAATTCTGCTTACTACATAGACCATTCCTGGGCTGTGCATGCCACTGCTCCTATTTCTGGTGTTCCACATGCAGCAGGCACATGTGGGACACAGAGAAGAGATAGTTTCTACAATTATTTTGAGTTTCTTGAAATTGCTGCTCTTTGGGCCTGCCAACACAAGTGTGTCTTTTATCTCCTTCCTGTAATCACATACAGGGTTGAGAAAGCATCTTCAGCGCACATCCTGCAGGACATGATCTGAGTTTCCAAGACATGATTCTTCTAAGGCTTTGTTTCTCTAGGACTTTGCTCAAGTCTGCCCCCAAAGACTGTATCTCTCTAATGTTCTCGCCCTCTAGGAAGAGGTGAGGAATGTCCAGGGTCATATAAGTCCCGTAAAAGTATGTGGCCTGGCACATGTCCTGGTACATGAAAGGACAGACACATATACTTCTTGAGGGATGCTATAAATATCAAAATAGTCTTTGGCAGAAAAATGATTCCCCAACCTTGCTCTGAGACCTGAAGTTGGCAAGAACCATCTGGACCATGACCTCATTCTGTTTTGCAGTCTTTATTTATTTAAATCAAGGCATCTTCCCAAGGAAAATATGCTGTCTAAAGATATTTTCTCAATTAATAAATTAAAACATACATACAGATGGCACTCAACTTATCAGTATAAGATAAGTAAATAGTTTAAGACTATATAAGAGGGGCTGGAGCCATAGTACAGTGGTAAGGGTATTTGCCTTGCATGCGGCTGACCCGGGTTCGATTCCCAGCATCCCATATGGTCCCCCGAGCACAGTTGGGAGTAATCCCTGAGTGCAGAGTCGGGAGTAACCCATAAGCATTGCTGGGTGTTACCCAAAAAAGCAAAAAAAGAAAAGAGTATAAGATAAGAGTCCCTGTTATTTTTGTCTTAGTCACTCAGTTCTTTTTTTTTTTTTTTTAATTTTTATTAAATCACCATGTGGAAAGTTACAAAGTTCTCAGGTTTATATGTCAGTTATACAATATTCAAACACCCATCCCTTCACCAGTGCCCAAATTCCACCACCAGAAACCCCAGTTTACCCCCCGCCCCCACCCCCCTACCCCCTACTGTATAACTAATGAATTTCACTTCATTTTTTTCCTTACCTTGATTACATTCCATAATTCAACACAAAACTCACTATAGTTGACATAACTCTCTCTCTCTCTTTTTTTTTTCTCTTTTTCCTTTTCCATTTTTTTTTTTTTTTAAATTTTTCCCCCTCATCCCCCTTCCTGCGCCTCATAGTATGGTGTACTCCACGCCACGTTGGCCAGCGTGGGGCTTTTGCTTAGCTCATAGTCCAGAGGTGGCTGTTACATTAAGAACCTTCAATATTTCAACAAAAACTTACTGTTATTATTTGGAGTTTCCCCCCCAAGTCTGACCTGTTCAAATGGAACCCTTTCACATTGATGACAATTATAAATATTAAGTCGCGTGGACGCTGCCACGTCCGCGCGGTTTTGGATTTCTGTATAAAGTCCTGGGAAAATTCTGCCAGAAATTACATATTTCCTCCGTTAGCCGGCGTGGGGCAAAGGCTTAATTCACAGTCTCCATACATGGGTGCAGGCACTTGCTGGAACCCCAATTCCTAAAGCTGTCTCTGCTTCCCGCTTGTTCCACACCCACCGGCTCTGCAGGGGCATGGGCGCCCGGGCCGAAAACCCGGCCGGCCGGAGCCGAGCACGGGCCCGACTAGGGCTGGCTCTGTATCCTGCGGCTGTTTCAAGTTCAAAGCACACATTTTTTTTTTTTTTTTTTCCGCGCCACCAAGTTCGTACCTTCTCAACGGACCCACAAAATGTCGGACACCACGCCTTCTCCCGGAGGGGAGAGAGACCAAGAAGGAAGGTTCTTTCCTCCGTTAGCCGGCGTGGGGCAAAGGCTTAATTCACAGTCTCCATACATGGGTGCAGGCACTTGCTGGAACCCCAATTCCAGTCACTCAGTTCTTGTGCTTAGAGATGACTGATAATGATTATCAATTACTTCTTTATCTTTCAAAAATTGGCTTATAAAAGCACAATCCAAGCTCACATGCCAAATGCCACATATAAATGTATCCATAATTATATATATATAATTTTAGGGGGGCTGGAGTTGATAGCGCAGTGGATAGGGTGTTCATCTTGCACGCAGCCGACCCTGGTTTGATTTCTCCGCCCCTCTCGGAGAGCCCGGCAAGCTACCGAGAGTATCCTGCCTGCACAGCAGAGCCTGGCAAGCTACCCCGTGGTGTATTCGATATGCCAAAAACAGTAACAACAAGCTCACAATGGAGACATTACTGGTGCCCACTCGAGCAAATCGATGAGCAATGGGATGATAGTGATACAGTGATACAGTGATAATTTTAGGACTGGACCGATAGCACAGTAGGTAGGGCATTTGCCTTGCATGAGGTCGACTCAGGTTTGATTCCTCTGCTCCTCTCAGAGAGCCCAGCAAGCTACCAAGAGTATCTTGCCTGCACAGCAGAGCCTTGGCAAGCTCTTTGTGGAATATTCGATATGCCAAAAACAGTAACAACAAGTCTGACCATGGAGACCTTACTGGGGCCCGCTCAAGCAAATTGGTGAGCAATGGGATGACAGTGATCCAGTGACAGTGACAGTGATATATAATTTTAGGATTAAATTTATATTACATGTTGAAATTTGTACATCTATGGCATATTTTACAAATCCTATATGGCTATCTTTCTCTATTTTTAAATAATGACATAATATAAGCCAACTTTTTACAATCTCATCAATATTTCTGCATACTTTATAGTATTTCCTATTAAAATTAATTTATTGAACTTTTGTGTGTGAACATACAGACTGTTTTCAGTCTTCTATTTCACCCATGGCTTCAATGAGTATTCTGTACACCTATTTTTGTGAACAGATTTGCACATTACCACAGGATAAATTCCTGAAATTCTAATTTCTCTGTCATTTAAACAGAATTGTGGGTGTATGTGTGGTTCCAAGGATAGGACCTTGGCCTCTTGCATGGTAGGCATGCACTTTACTGAACCACATCTGGACCTTTACTATATTTTTATTGTATTTGATACTGCAAAATTATCCTTAAAGGAAGTTTTAAATAATACTTCTATGGTCTATTACTGAGTCATTGGGCTTCTGCACTTTCTTCAAAGTGAGAGAAAAAAGCTATGGGTACAAAACCATTGTACCCATCTAAAAGTGGCTTGGACATTACATAATTATTATCTAATAAAAATGAGAAAAATACACTCAGGGGTGGTTGATGCAGGACATCACCTCCACTGAGAAAGTTGGTGCTTTCTTTCATGGATCCTGTTGCCTTTACAATGTTGGCAATGTCTGTTGTCATGGTCAAATGATGACTGCAATGATTTCAGCAGTTGCATGTGAAGAGGAAGACAGTTTCCTTGCAAGGCTCCATTAGAGAGGGAATATTTTCTGGAGGCTCCCGTACACCACCCTCTTTCCCACTAGCCAAGATGGGCCCCAGGTACATCTGAAATGCAACCACCAGAAAAGAATACATAGTGAGAATTCTGTATTTGATTTCAACTTTGAGCAATCATGGTTTATCCATGTAAACCACGCATTTTACTTGTGATTGTCTTTCTCATGGCATGGTAGAAGATCAAGCAAAGAAGAAAAAAAGTAATCAAAGACCTGCCACCAAATAATGGTCAGATCAGAGAACTGAACAGTAGTGTTTCATGTCACTTACAACTAAATTGGAAAACTGTGAACAAAGCTATGCATAATTTTACTTCAATTGTTCCATTGAAGATTTTTGTTGAACTTCCCATGCAATTTAATTTTAAAGTTACCCATTATTTTAATTTGTTAATTAAAATTTTTTCTTTAAAGTTTCAGAAGAAACAATTTTACAAAGACAAGATAAAGAAATAATCCAACACTTTTTTATATTCTTAACCCCTTGATTGTGAAGCAATGTAAAGATATGAAAATATGTAAAATTATGTAGAGATGTTTAACATCTTTTGTAAGTATTGTATATTCACATGAATATGCAACTTCCTTTTTTATGTAAAACTATATTCCCACCAGATTAATAGATGTAAAGGTAATATATCATTTTAAATATTACAATGATAAAAAAGGTACAGAATATTGTATTCTGTATTCTGTGTTGTGCTTGCACTAAGGCTAAAAAGCCTCTTACTTCTTATGACATTCAAGTTGCTCTTTACGAATTTTTCTTTATGATCTCTGGAATTTGCTTTCTTTCTGACAAAGCCAGGTGAGGTATTCTTAGGAGATGTAAGTACTATGGTGGATAGAATCCATAGCAAAGTAAAAGACAGTTTATCCCAAACAGCTCTTGACTATATTAAAGGGGGGATTAGTTAAGAATAATCTCTCATGCTACTTACTAAACATGAAATATATATTTTTTAAATTTCAGTATTAAAACACTTCATTAAACAAAGCAAGCATTAGCCTATCATAAGCGATTAATAAAAACCAGAGGCAACAAAAACAGAAAAGAGAAAAAGCAAGATGGCAAATTTAGTATCAACTATTTTACATAGACATAAAAAAGATAAAAGAATAAGATAAAAATATAAAACATTATGTAAAAGAGAAGCTAGAATAGTTGAATATAAAAGCATGTACAGCATTTGGGTAAGTAGAACATATATATACATATATATATATATATATATATATATATATATATATATCCATGAACCACATTGTATCCTGCTGAGCAACCCTGGGTGCAGCTCTACAGGATCTTGAACACTTCTGGAGTGGCCCAGGAAGTCCTAGCATCATATGGCCAAAGTAGCATCAATTCTTTGGGTTCTTGGATGAATCACCAGTCATGTTTGTCCAGAACCACTCTGAGTTACCCTTATGATTCCTGAGTACCTCTTGGGAGACCCCTGTCCACCCCCCCATCAAGGACACATAAAATGTAAATATAGTGAACCAAAGCTACATAAATCAATTTTAATGGCTCTCACAGACACAATAACAGGTAAAAAAGAAAGAAAATAATTTTAGAAAAACCATCTATATATTTATGGAAAAATTTAACCTGTTTAATAATTAATCTTGTATACAACTGCAAAAATAATTATAGATGCTATAAAATTGCAATAATATAAAAAAGGCAGGTGTCAAATGTAGTAAGGAATATAAGAAGAACCATGCTTTGGGAAAGGTACAGAATATCATGGAAAAGCATTAGTGATTAAGTGATGTGCTGACTTTTACTCACTCTTACACATGTGTTAATTTTAGTATTTACTTCTAGTGTAAAAGTTAATTTTTTAAAATTTAATTTGTCATTGATTATCTCTAATGTCACATATGGGTGGTTATGATATTTAATATTTTAAGATATTTTTATTTTATTAAAATTTTAAATATAAAGTCTGTGCTTCAAGGATCATGACTATAAAATGTCAAAGAAGTGAAGAAACAAAATAAAAATTATGAGCATGTATGGAAATAGCATAAAAGAGAAACACAGACCCAAACTCAGCAGTTACAGGAAACTCCAAGGTAAAGAGACAGTGTTCTTAGTCTGGTAGGAGAAAAATGAAATAAACATTTTTTTTTGATAAATGACAGAAAGAGAAAGAATGGTCAAACAAAGGAGTGTCATTGTTTTTGGTCAGGACTGCAAACTCAACCAAAGCAGCTGACTTTTTGTTTTAACATCTATAGAGCTAAGAATATGCATTACATTTGTTTTAAATGATGACATTGAAAAAGGTAATACAAGTAGCTGTACAACATCCTCACTTTTACCTCTTGGTTCATAAACCCTAATGTCTTTACTATTTAGCTTTATAAAGGAAAAAACAAAAAAATTGCCTATCATTGAAGTGTTCACTATTTGTTTCCCAGTAATTCTGGATATGTATTCCTGACCAAGAGATAGAAAGAAAATGTATTTTCAGCTATGAATCTTCTTATAAAACTTCAAGGAAATAAGGACAATTTTATATTAATTACAAAGAACGGATACAACTGAAGCAAGCAAGTAAAAGTAGTAAAATACTCGCTTATGAGTCAGAAAATCCAGGGTTATGACTTCAGGCATAGCATGATCCAGGAGCTCAGATAAGACCATGAGACTTAAGTTTCAGTTTTCCCTTAGATTTTGTCTTGTGTTATGTTGACTTTCATCTTAAGTTCTCCCATTATGATTGAAAAGAAAGCAAATAGCAGACCCAACTGTCTATCCTGTGGTTCCTATTCATGATTATTCCAGGAAATGTCTGAGACATACATACCTCTTATCCTGGCTTGGATCAATTATTCCCCTTGCACCTGGGGTATGTATTATATACTTGCTTAGAAAACATAGCCAGTCCCAAAGTAGGGCTCTTCTCCAGGAAAATTACAAGATTCCACCACATGAAGGAAGAATGTGTTCAAATGTCTCTTGCTTAAACATTTTATGATGCATACTGTTTTACTAACTTACATCTATTTCACCTTTATCATCAACTGTGCCACTAAGTCCCATGACCGATAATAAGCTGACTCCTACTCTTTGGACACAATACTCTATCCTATATCTCTGTTTTAATCTTTTCGCTTTTTGTTGCACCAAACCATTATGTAAGCCATTAAGCAACCACCTTCTGACTTACACACATTTCTGAGAATGTCTGGAGACATTATTTTCCAAGACCCTGACACACTCATTCCGTTTCTCCTCACGTGTCTATGAGCAGATCTCCAATGCATATGTTTATTTACATGTGGCCATTACTGCATCTTTAACACTGGGACCCCCTACCCAATAATAGGGGCACCTAGTCCTATTTGTTCCATGCTCAATCTTCTAACCACAAACTTGTTGTCCAGTCCCATCTGAAATGACCCCAAACACCATGAATTGAGTATGACTAGAAATCTTTATTTAAGCAGTCAGGATAGTAACATTAGCCACTCAAAGATACTCTTCTTTTAGAAGAAGCATAGAGAAAAGAATCTTGAGAAAACCTCCGAATGCCTATTTCTATGTCCTGGAATTCCTCACTATGTGTGATATATCCTTCTGCTCCTTCCACATTATGTAATACGGTCTGGAAGACAAATGAGTAAACTGTATAAACAGACTACCTGGATTTGGATCCTTAGCCAACCTCTCTGTGATCTCTGCTTTACATCTGTTCCATATTTTCCCTGTTTGATAAAATGGGGATAAAATAATTGTACCTAGAAGCATTGTTATAAAGATTGAGTGAGCTAGTAAAGGTAGCTGGGCTTAAAACATTGTTATATATGCAGAATTACATGATGATTAAAATAACTGCCCATCAAAAGCAAATATTTCTGTAGACATAGCTATCTAGTTACTGAGCTTTCATGTCTGTATTTCCAAAATGAGGAACAAAAAATTATCAAGGCCAATGACAGGGTCATGAAAAATTTAGCAAAAAAAAGGAAATTAAGAATCAGCCTAAGCCTGGAACATATGAGTCTGAGAAAACATCATAAGTTCTTGAAATTCTCAGAAATTCCATATCCAAACTGTTTTTCTCCTACTCACAGAGGGGAGAAATAATAACAGAAGGGCAACAGAAGATTTCAGCCAGAAAATTAACAAGTTTCTGTCCATTAAAAAGAAAGAAATGCGGCAGAAATCTCTAGTTGTAAAGACTGAGAAGTTTCCTCGAGCTAGGTGGCTGACTTTTTATCACATGTGTCACTTGGTGAAATAATTGCTGACAATAATGGTGCAATACCCGTCTACTCAGAGCACTATTGAGCCATGTCTCTTCTACCTTTCAACCTCAAAGCACCCAGTGCTCTCAGAGCACATCAAAATGACATCTCTGTTGTTAATGACAATGCTCTCATGCAACACACAGAAATCAAGTGATTTCTCTAGAAAGGCGAAGGGAAGAAAATATTTCATGGAGAAGCCAGAGCTGTGTTTGTGTGTGTTAGTGTGTGTGTGTGTGTGTGTGTGTGTGTGTGTGTGTGTGTGTGTGCACGTGCTCATACTCTACTTCAATTCACAGTTGGGGAATATAAAGCTGGATTGCATATTTGCTCATCTTCTGGAAACACAAGTTAGAATCGGAGCAAAGCATGGGGAGAGAAAACATGGAGGAATATAGCCAATAAGAAAATTATTTTCTTGTTTCCCAGGCACCTGTCCTCATACTGCTGGGGCAAAGACTCCTTGAAAAATCAGAAAAAGATATGCAATTGATTATGAATAGAAGAAAAATATTTTCATTGTCTTTTGCCTTCATTCCAAGTTGTAAACTACTTGTACCACTGTACCTTATCTGACTATCTTATTCCACCTTTCCAATCACACCTGGGAAGCATAAACATTCTAAAATCTCTGGCCCTGGGCATGACTCTTGCCATTCATCTCTGGCTTCACATTCACCCTATTCAAGAGGTTAGTATCACAATCACGATCACAAAATCCCACCGTTCCTCGATTTCTCGAGCAGGCTCAGTAACTTATCCATTCGTCCTATCCCTGAGATTTTAGAAGCTCTCTCCATTCGGCCTTCCTAACAGTGCCGCATTGGAGGCTCTTTCAGGGTCAAGGGAATGAGATCCAGCTTGTTACTGGCTTTAGCATATGAATACACCATGGGAAACTTGCTAGCCTATCCCATGAGGGCAGGAAACTCTCAGTAGCTTGCTACTTTCTCCCGTAGGGAGAAGTAGGTTCTAAGATATCGCTTCTGGGAGCTTAAGTCTCTGGATGTTGGCTGTTGATGGAATTACACACACCTGGGTTCCTCTGCCGGTACCTTCATGCATGAGGCCTGTCCGAACCTGTGGAGAGGGGCCTTGAGCATGGCTGTGGCTAGGTTCCAGTGGTCTTTGGCCACTAGGAGCTCTGCTCGGGGTGGGGAGAGAAGCTGGAACCCATCCCCTCTAAGGGGCCCTGAGGAAGACAGCCAGGCATTCGGGCAAGGGAGGTTAGTATATCTTAAAATATTCACTTTCTTAAGGAGCTTATTTAAAATGCATGATTCTAGGCTTCACTTCAAGAGAGTTCCATTCCTTATATAGGGAGAGGATTCGAAGAATTGGTCATTTTTAACAAGTTTCCTGGTATGAAAGATGTTGGTCCACAGCTTTTCAATAACTAATATATTGCTCCTGGCATAAATAAAATTCATAAAATAGTTACACTCAAGAGAATTTAGTTCTTTCTTTTCCATTCTTGAACAGATTTTTTTTGTCCTAACAGAAAATCAAAACTTATTGTAAACTCCAACATATTTGAATTCTCCTGCCCACCTCCTTGACCGTTTTTTTTTTTTTATCCAATTCTGTCCCCTTCCTTCATGTTTCAAAGAAAGAAGCAGTGACTTCTTTGCTTGCTTCTCAAAGTAAATAGGAGCAATGAGACTTTGTTGAAGGGATGGTATTGATTTGGAGGCCACACCTGGCTATGTTCATGACTTTCTACAGACTCAAGGTTCATCTAGGAGGCTTAGGGTGTCATGTACGTGTGCTCGATGAAACCTGGAGCAACGTGTAAAGCACACCTGCTGTACTATCTCTGTCCTATCTCTTAGCCTCAAACTATATATTTTTCACAGAGGCAGACCTGGATCTTATCTCTAGCTAATTTATTCATCATCTGCACTCAACCCTACAGGGAGCCAAAAGCAAAAAATACAGAGAACCGAGTGGTTCAATATGACTCAAATGTCTGACACAGTTAAACATTTTTCTCTTAATATTGTAAAATGGAGCTCTGCAATACAAGGGTAGGCACAGCAAAAGCAAGAATTCTGAAGCCAGACAGACCTAAGTTTTGACACAAGTCACATCTTAGCCTACCTGCATGGTCTTTGAAAATCACCTTGACAGTTTTGTTAATTATAGCATATATTCCTCTTTTAACCACACATTTAGAAGTTCAAGGAAAAAAATTTTTGCCAGTGTTAAAAGTCCCCATTTGGCTGGGAGTTGTGGATGTAATAATTTTAAGGATTTCCCAAGGCTCTTTATTTATTTTTCTTGAAGACAAATAGAGTTCTGAGGTTGGGAATGAGAGTGTCTGATTCTGGGCTAGTCAGAATCAAACACTGCATCATCTGAAACGTCCATTCCCATTGTCTTTTGTTCTTAGTTCATGCAGGTTATCTTGGACTCAACTCTGACTTGCGAGCAAATGATGTTATCAGGATCATTACTATCAGCACTAGTTTAATGTCTTTTGTAGGTATACAAGAGTCAGTCCGAAATTCTCTGGGTTTATGCCATGTAAAAAATTCAGTGCAGGCACCCAATCCAGGTACCAGCCTGGGTCGGGGCTCCTGCCCGGGGCCACGTTCTTGCCCGGTTCCCAGGAAAGCCGGTTTTCATTCTTGCTCTTCAGGGGACAGGAATTGAGGGACACTGAACCGCGTCCAAAGCTGAATCGTTCTGTGCGCTCTATGCCACCCAATCCAGGGACCAGCCCGGGTTGGGGCTCCTGCCTGGAGCCACAGCCGCATTAGCAGCAGCGAGTTTTTTCTCTTCCCTCCATATTCCACAAGAACCAGAAGGTACCCTTTTAGCTAGAACTTTCACCAGGGTTAGCTTAACCAACAGAAACATATTAGCCAATATATCATTAAGCCCACCTAAATTAATATTGCATCATAAGCAGAATAATATCAGTGAGTGTGAAGGGCTGAGCCACATAGGTCACAATGGTAATGCAACGCAGATCCCCATCGAGCTTCCTTGTTGAAGAGGTTAGCCCAGAAGACCCTAACAGCAATGAAGTGCTATATAACCTCTCTGACAAGGAATTTAGAAAGGAGCTACTGAGGATGTTTAGGGAGCTAAAAGAAACAATGGAAAGCAATACCAATAAAATACAAGAAGATTTAAAGGTAGAGATGTGGAAAATACAAACAAATGCCAGATGTGAGAAGCCTGATAGAATTAAAAAACTCACTGGATGGCCTCAGCCACAGAGTAACAGCTGCTGAGGACAGAATTAGTGAGTTCGAAGATGAAGTCCAGAGACTCTCTAGAAAACAACAGAAAATGGAAAAGAGACTGACAGTCCAGGAACAGATGGCAAGAGAAGATCGTGATGAAGCCAAGAGGAGTAATAGTAGAATTATTGGAGTCCAAGAGGGACAGGAAGAAAATCCTGATGAAGAAGAAACTGTCAAAGACATCATTGCTATGATATTCCCAGAGCTGAAGAAAACATGTGACCACATTCAGGAGGCCTGAAGGGTACCAGCTAGAAGAAATCCAAATAAAAATATCCCAAGACACATCCTGATCAAAATGACCAAAACCTTATATAGAGACAAAATCCTGAAAGCAGCAAGATCAAAGAAAGAAATTGCCTATAAAGGAGCATACTTAAGATTCACAGCCGACTTGTCTGATGAAACCCTCATGGCCCGAAAACAGTGGTGGAATATAGTGAAAAAACTCAATGAAGTAAATGCCTCACCAAAAATACTTTACCTAGCTAGACTCTGATTCATAGCAGAAGGAAAAACACACAGTTTCACAGATAAACAACAGCTCAGAAACTTCATAGACTCAAAACCATGGTTACAAGAACAATTGAATGGGTTACTTTAAGACAAGACAGGACCCTCAAATACACCAAACTTTAGCAGAAAAATGGGACAAAACCCCATAGCAATAATCTCTCTCAACGTCAATAGGTTAAACACACCAATTAAAAGACACAGAGTGGCAGGATGGATTAGAAAATTGAACCCAACATTCTGCTGCCTGCAAGAAACTATCTCAACAGTCAGAGCAAACAGAGGCTCAAAGTCAAAAGCTGGAAAACAATCCTACAGGCGATCAACTTCCTTTATAAAAAAGCTGGTGTAGCCATTTTAGTATCACACCACATTGATTTCAGACTGAAGAAGGTCACAAGAGACAGTGAAGGTCATTTCTTATTGATAAAGGGATCTGTACAACAGGAAGAACTAACAATACTAAATATATATGCACCTAATGAAGGACCAGCAAAGTACATAAAACAACTACTCATAGACTTGAAGAAAGAGATCAATAGCAACACAATACTAGTGGGAGACTTCAACACCACTTTATCACCTCTTGATAGATCAACCAGACTCAAGCTTAGCAAGTTCATACTTTATCTGAGGGAAGAAATGGAAGAAAGGGACTTAGTAAATATATACAGGGCACTTAATCCTCAAAAAGCTGAATATACATTCTTCTCAAGTGTGCATGGAACATTCTCCAAGATAGACCACATGCTGAGCCACAAAACATACCTCCATAAAATTAAGAAGATAGAGATTGTATCAATGATCTTCTCAGACCACGATGTGCTGAAATGAGAAATAAATCACACACACAAACAGAAAATGAAATCAAACACATGGAAATTAAACAGCTCACTATTGGACAATGAGTGGCTTAGAAAGGAAATCAAAGAGGAAATCAAAAGATTCCTGGAAATGAACGACAATAAGGACATGAGTTACCAAAACCTATAGGACATAGCAAAAGCTGTGTTAACAGGAAAGTTCATAGCTCTACAAGCATTCCTCAGGAAGGAGGAGCGAGCCCACATAAGTAACCTAACCTCACAGCTTAAAAGTTCGAAGAATGACCAACAAAAGGAGCCCAATCTGAACAGAAGGAAGGAAATAATAAAACTCAGAGCAGAAATTAATGAGATAGAAACCCAAAAAACAATCTGAAAGATCAATGAAACAAAGAGCTGCTTCTTTGAGAAAATAAACAAGATCGATAAACCTCTAGCAAGACTCACAAAAAAAGGGAAAGAGAAAACCCTAATAAACCAAATTAGAAATGAAAAGGGAGACATTACAACAGAAATTACAGAAATTCAAAGGATCCTCAGAGATTACTTTGAGAATCTTTATGCCACGAAACATGAAAACCTCGAGGAAATGGATAAATTCCTAGACTCCTATAGCATCCCAAGGCTGAACCAAGAAGACCTGGTATACATGAACAGACAAATCACCATCAAAGAAATTGAAACGGTAATAAAATGTCTCCCCAAGCACAAAAGTTCTGGCCCAGATGGATTTACTACTGAATTCTTCCAAACCTTTAAAGAGGATTTACTCCCAATCCTCTTTAAGGATTTCCAGGAAATTGAAGTATCAAAAACACTTCCAAAGAGTTTCTATGAAACAAACAGTTTTCCTGATACCAAAAACAGACAAAGATACTACAAAGAAAGATAATTACAGACTGATATCCCTGATGAACACAGACACAAAGATCCTCAACAAAATATTAGCAAATAGAATCCAACGACTCATCAAAAAGATCATACACCATGACCAAGTAGGATTCATAACAGGGATGCAAGGATGGTTTAACATTCGCAAGTCAATCAACGTAATTCACCATACTAATAAAAGAAATAATAAAAACCATATGATCATATCAATAGATGCAGAGAAAGCATTTGACAAGATTCAGCACCCGTTTATGATGAAAACTCTGAGCAGAATGGGCATCGAAGGAACTTTCCTCAATATAGTCAAAGCCATCTACCAAAAGCCCACGGCAAGTATCATTCTCAATGGGGAAAAACTGAAAGCCTTCCCTCTAAGATCTGGTATAAGGCAAGGTTGCCCACTTTCGTCACTCCTATTCAATATAGTATTGGAAGTCCTGGCCATAGCAGTTAGACAAGAAAAAGATATCAAGGGCATACACATAGGAAAGGAAGAGATCAAGTTATCACTATTTACAGATGATATGATACTATACTTGGAAAACCCTAAAGACTCTACAGAAAAGCTCCTAGAAACAATAAGTCGATATAGTAAAGTGGCAGGCTACAAAATCAACACCCAAAAGTCCATGGCTTTTTTATATACAAATAATGAAAGAGAAAAAAGAGACATTTAAAAAAAAATCCCATTCACAATAGTAGCTCAGAAAATCAAGTACCTTGGAATCAGCTTAACCAAAGAGGTGAAGGACCTATACAAGGAAAATTACAAAGCACTACTTCAAGAAATAAAGGAGGACACTAGGAAGTGGAGAAACATCCCCTGCTCATGGATAGGGAGAACTAACATTATCAAAATGGCAATACTGCCCAGAGCACTATACAAATTTAATGCAGTCCCGATCAGGATACTCATGACATTTTTCAAAGAAATAGACAAAACACTCCTGAAATTTTTATGGAACAATAAACGCCACGAATAGCTAAAGCAATCCTTGGAAAAAAGAAGATGGGTGGTGTCACCTTCCCCAACTACAAAGTCTACTACAAGCAGTAGTAATTAGCACAGCATGGTATTGGGATAAAAACAGACCCGCAGACCAATGGAACAGAGTTGAATATCCTGTCACAGACCCCCAAATATATGGCCACTTGATCTTTGACAAAGGAGCAAGAAATGCAAAGTGGAACAAAGAGAGCCTCTTCAACAAGTGGTGCTGGGAAAACTGGATAGCTACCTGCAAAAACATGAACTCTGACCTCTATCTAATGCCAGGCACAAAAGTCACATCAAAGTGGATCAAAGGCCTCAATATCAGATATGAATCCATAAGGTTCATAGAAGAAAATGTAGGCAGAACTCTCCATGACATTGAAGCTAAAAGCATCTTTAAGGACAAACAGCACTGACTATGCAAGTGGAAGCAAACATAAACAAATGGGACTACATCAAACTAAGAAGCTTCTGCACCTCAAAAGAAACAGTGACCAAAATACAGAAAGAGCCCACAGAATGGGAAAGAATATTTACCCAATACCCATCTGATAAGGGATTAATATCCAGGATATACAAGACGAAAAACCTCCAACCCCATCAAAAAATGGGGAGAAGAAATGAACAGAAGTTTCCTCAAAAAAGAAATACAAATGCCCAAAAGGCACATGAAAAAATGCTCCACATCACTAGTCATCATGGAGATGCAAATCAAAACAACAATGAGATATCATCTCACACCACAGAGACTGGCACACATTCAAAAGAACAAAAGCAACCAATGCTGGCATGGATGTGGGGAAAAAGGGACACTCCTTCACTGGTGGTGGGAATGCCGACTGGTCCAGCCTTTCTGGAAAACAATATGGACAGTCCTTCAAAAACTAGAAATTGAGCTTCCATATGACCCCAAATACCACTTCTGGGAATATATCCCAAGGATTCAAAAGAGCACAGTAAAAATGACATCTGTACCTATATATTCATTGTAGCACTGTTCACAATAGCCAAAATATGGAAACAACCCGAGTGCCCTAAAACAGATGACTGGTTCAAGAAACTTTGGTACATCTACACAGTGAAATACTATGCAGCTGTTAGGAGAGATGAAGTTATGAAATTTGCTTATAAATAGATAAACATGGCGAGTATCATGCTAAGTGAAAGGAGTCAGGAATAGAGGGACTGCACTCATTTGTGGAGTATGGGGTAGCATCACATGAGGCTGACACCCAAGGATGGTAGATACAATGGCCTGGGGGATTGCCCCATAGCTGAAAGACTGCTTCATGAGCGGAGGGGAGAAGGCAGATGGAATAGAGGAGGGATCACTAAGAAAATGATGGCTGGAGGAACCAGTTGGGATGGAAGATGCATGCTGAAAGTAGATAATGGACCAAACATGATGACTTCTCAGTGTCTGTGTTGCAAGTTATAATGCCCAAAAGTAGAGAGAGAATGGTGAATATTGTCTGCCTTAAAGGCAGGGAGAAGGTGGGAAAAGGGGGGGTAATATTCGGGATATTGGTGGTGGGGAATGTGCACTTGTGGAGGAATGGGTGTTTGATCATTGTGAGATTGTAACCCAAACATGAAAGCTTGTTACTTTCTCACGGTGATTCAATAAAATTAAAAAAAATTCAAAATAAATAAATAAATAAAATAAAATAAAAAAAGAAATTCAGTGCAGTTCTGTAAGTTCCTTCCCCACTCCCATGGAGCTTTCAACTTGTACTATACCTACTACTGCTCTTGCCAGTTGCTGAAACGTGAGGAACTAAGTGAGGATGCCAGAAAGCCATCAGCCAGATATTCCAGAGCATCATTTCTATCTCAGGTTCTCTGGCTGCCCTGGGAGAAACAACTGTCTTGAAATATATAAAACTATTCATTTTTAAAATTGAAGTGGTGGGCTTTTTGAAATTAAAATATTTTTTGAAATTAAAATATTTTTTCTTTCCTTTTCTTTCATAGGGCTGGAGCAATAGCATAGCAGGTAGGTGTTAGTTAGCCTTGCATGTGGCTGACTGAGCCGACCTGGGTTTGATTCCTCTGCCTGTCTGGGGAGCCCGGCAAGCACTGAGAGTATCTCGACGATATGGCAGAGCCTGGTAAGCTACCCATGGTGTATTCAATATGCCAAAAACAGTAACAACAAGTCTCACAATGGAGACGTTACTGGTGCCCGCTTGAAAAAATCAATGAGCAATAGGATGACAATGACAGTGACAGTGATTTTTTTCAGAATATTTAATCCATTGATCAATGTGTACCACATGAGAAAAGGTTAGTGGGTACAAGTAATTATGGGGAAAATACCAGCTAACATTTCAAACCTCTCATCCACATGTATGGAGTGGTATATAATGCTGTTAAGGCTACTGTGAAGATTAAATGCCATAAAACAGGTTGAATTATTAATTATTAATGATGTCTGATTTAGAATAGGTACTATATATATATATATATATATATATATATATATATATGTGCTTCCTGCCTTTCTGACCACTTGTCTTTTCTGCAACAGGTTTTCTTCCCTCATCCTTTTCCCTTTACTTTTCCTTTAAATCTGGTATTTTATATTTTTAGTTTTCTTTCATTCATTGCTCAAAATGTCCTGAGCCAGCAGCAGTCAAGGCTTATCCCTGCCTCTGTGCATAGGGATCACTCCCGGGAATGCACAAGGGCCATATGGGGTGCTGGGATTAAATCTGGTTTGTCTGTGTGCAAGACAAACACATTACTCCCTGTACTATTGCTCTGGCCCTTAAATGTCCTGCTTTCTATAATCCTTCTGAACACACTCAGACACTGACATTCATATTGTCCAGGACTACTATTGATAATCTGTACAATTATAATAATATTATTTATAATAATATAATAATTATAATAATATTATAATTGTTATTATAATAATTTGGTCATCATAATGACCAAATTATTATTATAATATTTCAGGACAGAGAGTTAGCATTGCTGGTAAAACACTTGCCTTACCGGTAGCTGACCTAGGTTCAATTCTCATCACCACATAGGGTTCCCTGAATCCCACCAACGGCAATCTCTGAGCACAGCCAGGTGCAGCCAAGAAATCGAAGCTCAAAGCAAACCAAATGATCATAGTTCCCAAATTTCTCCTTCTTCTTGGATTTCCTATGTTAATATTAGTATAGAATTCATATAGCCACCTAAGAGAGAAACCTGCACATCAATATCGATATCTTTTTCCTGCTGAAACAACTTTTATAAATAGTCTCTGTAATTATTTATAAATAATTAGTCTCTGTAAATGAGAATTTGTTCTACTCTCTGACTTGTTCTCACAGACTCTGCCATAGCTAAGGTTTATGACATCCCAGGCTTTCTATCTTCACCTCTTCATGCCTCCCATCCTTCCTCATTTGTCCAGCCACTAGCCGTTCACTAGTAATATTCTACTTCTAATACTTGGGCTTAATTACATCATCCCAAGTTAAGTACTTGAAGTAGTGCACATTGAAAGTCCTGGTCAGACTTTACCTCACCTTTACTCTTCTTCCCTTTTTCCCCTCCTCTTCCTTCCCCTCCTCCTCCTTCTCAGTCTTTCATTAACATCCCAAAGAAGTACTCATCAGTAGTCCTATCAAAATTAACTTGGGGAGATGCCCAACTGTGTCATGATGACACAAGAAGCCTATTATACTAAAAAAAGGTTTGAAAATAACTATAATAACTATATCTATGGGTTATAGATACCAAGAGAGGTCCTGGGAAGGTATGCTTTATTCAACTTTTACCTAGCATCATCACGCATAGCAGACATTCAAGAGCTTTTATTTGGTTTAGTTCGATGGAAAACTTGAAGGAGAGACGATTGTTATCACAATCAAACCTATTAAGCACAGATGACTAGGTTTTATTTTTGAGCAAAAAAAAAAAGTGACAATGTTCCTTTCTGTGGTGTTAGAATTATCATTACCTAATGATAATTCCTTCTTCTTCATGAATTGTCTTCACAAAGAAAACCTAAGTCCTTGTTTCCAGAAGTTCCTGAGAGGGGAGCAGGAAATGATTTTCTCAACTCCCAAACCAAAACAATTTTGTGAATAAATGTGTAGTCGAAGGCCGTCTGTCCAAATCTTTATATAAATGTAAAGAAACTAGCAAGAATAGGAAATGAGTCCTGGAGAGTCACGGAAATCTTGTGCTCTTGGAAAAAAGAGCTTTAGAACACGGTGAGGTGATAATTCTATAACCCTTTTCCAGCAGACCCATCTGATTATGGTGTGTTTATAGTTCTTCCAACATTATATGTGCTCCCTCTCCCAGTGAATTCTTGAAATATTTGACCCTATTTTTGAAAGTAAATACATTTTCCTACTGGTTTTCACAGTGTTGCTGCAAAGTCAAACTCATTGGCAAATGACCTACCTCTAAGTAGAAGCTAACTTTCACCTTAAAGTACTCCAGAAAATGGGGGAATCAATTTCTCAAATTTTTTATTTCAAGACTCAACTGAAAAACTACCCTTGAGGTCTACAGCCCTGTTTGTCTCAGCCCTCAGATGTCGGGAAATCACTATTGAAGGTACAGCCCCCTCAATTTAAGATGGTTTAGTGGGCATCTAGAAGCTTGGTCATCACTTCACACTTGCCATAGTGTCAATCAATTGGAGGAAAAGAAACATTTTCATGTCAATCAAGGTATCCTTGGGGATGTTGTAACCTGTTATGATGCACTACTCTTGGACCACAGTGAGTTAAAGACTCTAATACTAGATTTCAGGTGTCAAGAATAATTAGAAGCTAATTGTAGCTGTATTCACATATAAATGAAGCATTTAGCTCCACAGTGCTTATACTGTCTGGGCAAGAAGGCTGGAGTCTGTCTTCTTTGGTGCCACCATCAGTGTTGCTATTAATCAAATCCAGTGGGTTGAGATTCAAAGCTATTGCCCTAACACTGCAAATACTTAACACCAATGTGATCACTATTATCCTGTATTAATGTCCTGCCACTTGTGTTAACAAGGCCAGTATAGCAAACTGACTAATTTTCAATGCCCCTAGCACCCTGTGGTGAAAAAGATAGATTTTTCCAGGAAACAGCCATTGTGGAAAACAGCAATATATAGGACTGAGGCTGGCCTTACACATTTTAGTGGTTACAAAAATGTCTCCCCCCACCCCTCATGAGTTACAGCTCACTAAGGTAAGACACTGAATCACCTTATCTATCCTAGTAACTGCTCTGTTGTGCCTGGCTCAGGAGCATTCATCTTAATGACAACAACCTCAAAATAAGAATTTGGACTCTAAATCTTGAGCATGTGATATTTTTCTTTATGCATCCGATTTCATAGAGTCCAAAGGAAGAGAAAGCATCACCAACTCACACCTGACTTGCACTTATTCACAACTCATCTTGGCCATTGCAATATCCTGTCCTTAGAATGACCCTACAGAAAAGTAGAGCTAAAGGGAATAGCCACAAAAAATAAGAGTGGCTGAGGAGTAAATAAAAGAACAAGAAGTCAGGCAAAGGCTGTGATGCCCAGACTGAACCAGAATGAACTAAATTCATTATACTGTAAATTGCCCACACTATAGGAATGCCTATTACAAGTAGTTTGTGAGAACTGGAAAGGGGTGCCTTCCTGCTACTTTCAGACCCTGTTAATCGCTCCAAAATCTTTAGGGCCAAAGAAATGTCCTGATGAATTTTTCACAGCTGTATAGAGTAACTAGAGTAGTTAAATTAAATTAAACCCATAGATAGCTGTACCCATGAAGTGAAGTGCATTACTGTCTTCTACATTTGGGCTGCAAATGTAGATACTATGCCATCTTGAGGGGCCAATACCAGGCCAACCACAGTGTCTAGTGCTCAGTGTAGTTCTTTTAATTTAAAGAGAATTGCACTGATATATTAAAGTGCTTTGCACATAGTAAATACTAAATAAATATGATTCAGCAAATACATAATTGCTTTCTCCGTTTTAGCCTCCTGCTTCACCATGGATGTATTCTATATTGTAGAATGTTGTAAAATGTAATTTTTTATTGTAAAATGTATTCCATATTACATTGTATACATTAGTTACAATAATATATTGTAAAATGTAATCCATATTACAATATACATGAGCTTTCTCATTCTTAAATTATTGCTTTGTTCATTATCTGATTCATTTTACAAATATCAGCAGGGCAATTATTATGTGGTAGGCCCTATCAACCAACCATACATTCCAGAGAATGGCAAAAGCTTCAGTGTCATATCTGGGTTCAAATTGTGACTCTGTAATATTGACTAAGCTCCTTACTAACTTTGAACTTTAGTTTTCTTGAATCCAAAATAAACATAAGTACAATGTCTTCCTGCAGTAAATACTAGAGAATATATACGAAATTTTATAGTGAAATATTCATCACAGAGTTTAACATGTCATAAACTTAATAAATACAGTGGCTTCAATGGCCCACTTAATCCAGGCATTGTTATCTTAACTGCCTTACATAGCCCTTATAATTTTATCTTCCTATAAACTCATCACTTGCTATATGTTCTGTCATATTTAGTTGCAGACTTTTAAATATCCTTGGGAATTTTTCTTCTTTGCCCTATTACTCCATGATTCCCTAACTTTGTCTGTGTAGAAATAAAATGGCAAAGAATGCCCCCTGTGAGCAAACTATGAGCTGAAGACTAAGTCAAAGCAAAATATCAATTCATTAAAACAGCTATCTTCATTAAGGGTGGATTGAGGCACGAGTGGGAGTGAAGGATTAATGTGTAACACAAACAGTACGAAATTCAAAAATAAGAAAGGTGCTCTTCCAATCATTATTCAAGAAGAAGAGTAACTTGTGTATGGAGTTCCCTAAAGATGTTTTTTAATCTTTTCTCTAACTGTGGCTC
This sequence comes from Sorex araneus, assembly GCF_027595985.1. NCBI lineage: Eukaryota > Metazoa > Chordata > Mammalia > Eulipotyphla > Soricidae > Sorex > Sorex araneus. The sequence goes on from NC_073304.1 coordinate 114,549,800, forward strand.
CTTTCTGACCTTGTTTCCTTACTAAGGACCCCTTTCCTCTTAGTTGGCTCCTACTTTGGTGCAATTTTTACTTCTGCCCCCCATGGGAATATTCAGGGGCCCCACAGAAGTACCATATGGGGACCTTATGTCTTGTATTCACCTTCCTCACTTTAGCCAAACATTTTGTACCAACACTTTGTATCAGAGACGAAGTGTTCATTCCAGACTAAAACCACCAAATATATTTTAAGTGTTATTCATTTCCCAACTGATAATTTCATATTTCATGTTTCTGCCTCCACTTTGCTATGCCCATATTTTCTCAGTAACTTAATTTCTCTTAGACACCTGAATTTTCTCAAGGGTGAATTTGTTTCCCAATGTCAGGTAGGCAGCTCTGGATATTTTATGTAATACTTAAGTCCAGTCACAAGTTTCACCAGGTCTGACTCCAATTTTAGAGGTGAAATGCATATTGGGAGCACTGAGTTCCTGGGTACTATGGAAAGATATGCATATTCCCCATACTTCAGAAAATATAGCCATAGAAATATGCCCTTCAAGCTCCATACACATTCATTATGTCCTACAAAATGCAAAAGGTATTTAAATCAACTCATCCAAACACTAATGCACAAACAACTAAGTCCATCACAGAGAAAATATGCATGTAATATTTCAATTTATTACATTTTAATAGTATAGTCATGAAATCACAAGTCACGAAATCCCGTTGATCGTCAAATTTCTTGAGCAGTCTCAGTAACCTCTCCATTTGTCCTGAGATTTTTAGAAGGCTCTCTCTACTCGGCCTTCCCAATGATGCCACATTGGAGGCTCTATCAGGGTCAGGGGAATGAGATCCAGCTTGTTACTGGCTTTGGCATATGGATGGATACACCATGGGAAGCTTGCGAGGCTCTCCCATGTGGGCAGGAAACTCTCAGTAGCTTGCTAGTTTTTCCCAGAGGGAGAAGTAGGTTATAAGATATAAGATTAATAGTATAGTAATAATATAAAATTATCAAATTTGAATAATAGAGAAGAAAGAATGCTTACAATAGGAAAATTGGCATCTGCCATTCTCCAACTATGTTCCCTACATATGAGGAAGATCATTGTCTGTCTATTCCTGACTAATTCCATTCAGTATAATACTCTCCAGATGCATCCACATAGCATCAACTTGCATGATTTCACCCTTTCTTAAATCTGAGTACCATACTATTGTGTGTATGTACAATTGTTTTTTAATCCACTCACCTGTTCTCGAACACTTGGCCTATTTCCAAATTTTGGCTATTGTGAACAGGCCTACAAAGAGCATAGGAGTGAGGATATATTTTCTGAATACAGTTCTTGGGCCCTTAAGCTAGATGCCAAGAAGTGAAATTGCTAGGTTATATGGAGGCTGAATTCCGAATTTTTTGAAAAATTTCCATATTTTTCCCCCAAAAGTCTGGATCAGTTGACATTCCCACCAGTGGTGAATGAAGGTCCTGGCTCCCCACATCCATACCCACATTGTTTGTTTCTCTTCTTTGTGATGTGTACCGTTCTCATTGGCATATGGTAATATCTCCTTGTTTTGATTTGTATTTCTGATGATACGTATGATAAGTATTGCATAAAAGATTTTCATATATCTTTGACTAGTTGTGTGTCTTATTTGAGAAATTTTCCATTGATCTCTTCCCTTTGTTGATGGGGTTGCTTGTTTTGAGAAGAATATTCAGTAGGAAGCTTAACACAGTGGGAAAGGGAGCACGCTGGGACATGGTGGGGGAAGCAGGCATTCTGGTGGAGAATATAGGGCTGAATGCTTTATGCATGAAACCCCACCATTAGCAGTTTTATAAACCACATGCTGCCTAAAATAAAATTTAAAAAAATATGAAATGGCTAAATATACATGATTTTTTAATTCAGTGCAATTATTTTTAGACAATTTGACAACTTTAAATAAGATTTAATGATAAATAAAAAGCTTGTAATAAAACAAATAAAAATAAGTAAAGCCCAATTATATAAAGATGTTGAGAAAGATGAGCAAAGAGAGGCTGAAAATATCTCGGGGACGAACTAGACTGCCAAAACGAAGAAAGACTAAAATGATTGTCTGTACTTTCAACGCATGGGCACTGGCATCAGAAGCATCCATCAAGGACTTGATGGTGCAAGCGCAAAAGATCAAGTACGACATCATTGGTCTGACCAAAACGAGGAGACATCAATCACATCACGCCATTTTCGACACTGGAGAAGAATTGTTCCTCGGAACATGCGTCAACAGAGGCATTGGTGGCGTTGGTGTCCTTGTCAACATGAACTTGGGCATGAGCATCGATTCATTTGAATGCCTAACAACCCGAATTGGATGATTACGCTTCAATAGATGTGGCTCACTGCCTGCAGTTTATATCTTCATCGTCTATGCACCAACTTCCAAGTACGATGAAGAAGAAATTGAGAGGTTCTACATGGAACTGGAGAAGTTCTATAAAACAGACCACACCTTCTACAAGATCATTGTTGGTGATTTTAATGCCAAGATAGGTCCAAGAAGGTCGCCCGAAGAACTCCACATTGGGACACATGGCCTAGAATGGAATGATCAGGGTGAGAGACTGTCTGAATTCATCATGTCGACCAAGACCATCCATGGTAACTCACAGTTCCAGAAGGCCGAATCTAAATGATAGACATGGGAGTCTCCTGGTGCACAGTTCCACAATAAAACTGACCACATCATATTCAATCGAAGGTTTTGCCTGACCGATGTCGCTGTTGTGCCAAAATTCCAAACAGGATCAGATCACCATCTCCTTCGTGCAAAATTCTACTTCACAGAGCGGGGAGAAAAGTCTGCAAAATTTAAGTCTAAGAAGACAACTCCCAGAATGACCATCAACTTGGAGCTCTTTGGCACTATTGCAGCAATGTGGGAAGATGCTGTCCTTGACAATGTCGATGAGAAATACAATAGACTGGTTCAGCACCTCCATGTCTGTGTGAAGAATGCTGAGAGTTAGAAAGCCACAAACAGACGCTTGTCTTCAAAAACTCTCAAGCTCATTCGTCAACGTGGTTTGGCGTGAGCCTCGGGCAACCACAAGCTAATGTCTGAGCTCACAAAGCTGTGCAGAGATGTGATAAAGGAAGACCTCAAAGAGAGAAGAGCAGCAGTGTTGGCCAGTGCAGCAGAAGCCGGGAAAAGTATTCGCAAAGCTCGCCTGTCCTTCGCCAACTACAAGACCAAGATGACTGCCCTCTGACCTCCGGATGGATCTATCACAACCTCCAGAAAGGCAATGGAGAAAATTATCCATGACTTCTACTCGAATCTCTTTGAAAACCATGTCCACCTGCCCACATACCAAATTCTGTAGGATGGATATGTCATTCCCAACGTTCTCCCTTCTGAAATTCGACACACCATTTCTCTGGTAAAGACGCGAACAGTACCTGGTCCGGACAAGGTCAGACCCGAACACATGAAGAATCTGCCACCAGTATTCACCAATACAGTGGCCCGACTCTTCACATGCTACCTGTCTGAATGCAAAGTTCCATCCCAGTGGAAAACCAGTAGGACCATTCTGTTGTACAAGAAGGGAGACATCTACAACATTAGCAACTATCGCCCAATCTGCCTGCTGTCTGTCGTCTACAAGTTGTTCACTCGTGTCATCCTGAATAGAATAGGCAGAACACTAGATGAAGACAACCATGCGAGCAAGCCGGGTTCTGAAGGGGATTCAGCACGATAGACCATATCCACACAGTGACCAAACTCATTGAAGTTTCGCGAGAGTTCAAGATGCCGCTCTGTCTAACATTCATCGACTTAAAGAAGGCCTTCGATTCTGTTGAGACTGAGGCGGTCATCGAAGTCCTGGCCAAACAGGGTGTTCAAACTCAGTATATCAAAATCCTCCAAGAGCTGTATTGTGGATTCACCACCAGGATCTCACCATTCTACAAGGAAGTGATCATTGATGTAAAGAGAGGGGTATGGCAGGGTGATACCATTTCACCGAAACTCTTCAGTGCCGCCTTCGAGAACATCATGCAACAACTGGAATGGGAAGGACTGGAGAGTAGATATAGAAAAGAAAATTGGACCAGAGGGGTGGGTCAACCTGTCAACGTGTGCCTGGGTGGTGACTGGAAAGCCTCACTGACTTCTTGTCTTGTATACCTGGGATATCGGTGGTAGGGAATGTGCACCATTGGAGGGATGGGTGTTTGATCATTGTGAGATTTTAACCCAAACATGACAGCTTGTAACTATCTCACAGTGATTCAATAAAATAAAATTAAAAAAAAAAGAAATAATCTACCACAGCAACCAATGAATTAAAGAAGACAGACTCTAAAGAGAACTATCCGTTCTTCCTCCTTTCGTGCCTTCCTTGTTTTATTTATCCCTCCCCTTCCTTTCTCCTTGGTATTTTAAGATCTAAAACTTCCTCCCCACTCCAAAGGACTGAGCCCCGGCAGCCAAAAAACCTCCAGAACCCAACCGATGCCACGCTCAAGGCCGCTCCCCACATGCTCCAGCCAAGCCTAACGCACGAGTGAAGTCTGACAAAACCCAGGTATGTGGAACTTTGTGACCTTGGACTCTGGGTTCAACAGGACTGGGAGGGGAAATCCTCTGCCTGTTTCCCCTGTCTCTGGTGACCTAGTGATAATGCCCATAAGCTGCCTCTCTCGCTGGTGCCAAATAACCTCATCATCAACCACCACCCAAATCGCGTGTCCTTCTCTCCCGGAGACGCCCACTATAGCCATGCCACCAGACTACACGTCAGGCTGTTTCACTCGGAGCACCACTGAGGAGGGTGGGTGAAAGTCCTTCCCACACGTTTCATCTGCGCCTCACGCCAGAGTAAACCTATTCCTGGACACATCAGAAGACACTCCCTACTCATTCTGCTAGAGTACCACACCACATTTGATGGGGCTCAAATAGTAGGCAACCAATCATGGAGGAAAAAAATATTTATATATATATGTATACATACACACACATATATATACATATATATTTAAAGATATATATGTATGAAAGTTCACAATGCTCAACTTTTAACAACATGTGAGTGATATCTTAAAAAAAGGTCTTAAAAGCCCCTGCCAAAATAGAACAATCTCACCCTGTTTCCTCTATGGATACCTGTTTTGTAGTATTTCCAGCAGCTTTTCATAACAAAAGATACAAAATATATTATTTTGGCTCTGCTTTGGCACAGGTTTGGGGCTTGGGATAGAATCATCCCAAATATGGTAGTGGGAAGGTGTCATGGTAGTGGGATTGGATTGGTGTTTGAATATTACTGTCACTGTCACTGTCATCCCGTTGCTCATTAATTTGCTAGAGCAGGCACCAGTAACATTTCCATTGTGAGACTTGTTTGTTACTGTTTTTTGCCATGTTGAATATGCCACGAGTAGCTTGCCAGGCTTTGCCACGTGGGCGGGATACTCTCGGGCTCTCTGAGAGGGGCAGAGGAATCGAACCTGGGTCAGCCGCATGCAAGGAGAACTCCCTACCGCTGTTCTATTGCACCAGCCCCTGTTTGAATATTAAATGTATCAAATATTGTGAACTACCTTATAAAATAAAAAATAAAATAAAATAAAACTTCAAGTGCTGCTTTAACAACTTTAAACCTCACAGAACCTCAAAGGTCTAGCTTGAATTTCCCTATTCTCATCCAAATTGTTCCTGACCCAACAGTTTTCTGACTCCTGACCCAGCTGTACTCTACTTCAACCTTTCAAATCTTTAACTAGTTTCAATAAGTCAATCACAATTTTCCACATTGCTAGAGGTTTGCTCTTCCTCTGTCATACCAAACTTTGCCTCCCAGGACTGATTGGCCGTTAGGTTCTCATTTGCCATCCTTGTGTGGTTCTGCATCACCTTTTGTGTCTTCCTCCTTCCAAGACAAAATTGGCTCCAATATTGAATGTAATCAAAATAAAGTGAAAGTAAAGTGAAATTTATCAGCTACACAGGCGGGGTGGGGGGAGGTTTACTGTGGTTCTTGGTGGTGGAATATGGCCACTGGTGAAAGGATGGGTGTTCGAGCATTGTGTAACTGAGACTTAAGCCTGAAAGCTTTGTAACTTTCCACATGGTGATTCAATAAAAAAATAAAATAAAAAGCAATGAAAATTTAAAAAAATGTTATATCTTTCATCTATCTGGCCTATGAAACTGTATTGACTTCCTTACACTAATAAGAATCTGGGATATTATCCCACACCAATCAGATAAGTAGAGGCCGATCCAAACACCCTTCAGCATCTTATTCTCCTTCCTATTCTCTTCCCTTCCTCTGCCCTGCATTTTGTTTCCTTTTATCTTTCCCTCCTCTCCTCCAAAACTACATATCAGATATGTCTCTGAACACTGAAAGTTCGGCAGTAAGCAAGATATAAGCAGAGGCTCTGCCTTACAGCTTACACTCTAGTTAGCAAGTTAACACTTTGCTCCTGTCGTGTGTTTGTTTCTCCAAGTGATGGGGAAGAGTGCTGTGAGAGTGCATGTCGGAAAAAACAGGCGAGTGGTGTGTGTAAACAGGTGGACACACCTGCATTATAAAAAAATCTGGGCTGAGAGAGAGGTACTCAATCAGAATTAGAAAGGAGACTTTTTTTTATTGTATACTTTTTATAGGAGCCATTTCCAGCTATGCCAGGTGGGGAGAGAGCAGAGCATGCATCACGGGAAGGGAGGATAAACTGGGCCTTGCTGTCTAGGCATGTGCCATTTGAGATATCTTCCTTGTATTGGAGAAAGGATTCAATATGGGAAAAGCGGAGAGTCTGAGTAGCTGAGAAGTTGCTGGAAGAGAAGCTAGAAAGCTAGAAGATACAGACAAAATTATTAAAAAAAAAAGAGTTTCATTCCTGAATAAGCCATGCGAGGCTGCTTTCTGCAGAACATATGGAAGGACATTTGCTTTTAGAAGAACATCAAGTGCTTCAATGTGGAAAATGGGAGAGCACCACAGTGGAGAATAAATGATAAACAGGGAAGTTGTGGCAGTTGTCTAGACGATCATTCCCCAAACCTACAGGGCAACAAAACTACAGGGAGTTGAGGAATGAGTGCCTCTGAAGTCATAAACTAGTAGAGGGAGAGAAAAGAAGGGACTTCACATTCAAGGCATTTTGTTGGTATCATTTCAAAATATTGGGAAAAGTTAAAAATTACCTATTGTCTTAGGACAAGGACTTAATTGCCCATGGTCCAAGTAATATCTCAGACTGCTCTAAGTCTGCCAGGAAAAGAAAATACAACTCCATTGGCTTACACAAATTTGGTTCTATTTTGTTTACAAAGATTGGCTATTGGTTCAGAAATGCTGGAACACATAGCACTTTTGGAGTTTACCTCTTTGTCTCAAGGTAGATGTGATAGCTTCATCGTTTCTGCACTTAAAGTAGTAGCAAGAGTAAGTAAAAAGGACTGTGCCAGCATTACGTGTTCTTGCATCAGAACAAGCTCTATTTCACAAATGAACTCCAACACATCAGCTGCCCTGAGCTCATGAAGAGCTAGGATGGCAAGTTTACTGGACTAGGTAGGGGTCAGAAGGAGGTTAAAAATAAAAAAGAATAAGAGGACTGGAAATGGTTATTCATCAGCCAATCAACAGTGTTTATCACACACAAGTACATTATAAACCCAGATTATATTTGAGGAGGAAGGCAAAGCTGAGGAGGCAAGCACATAGCAGGGGTCAGTCACAGTCATGAATTTTATGAAAGGTTTGCTGGGAAACTACATTTAAGAAAATATATATAGTGACTATGATTCCCTCGACAGCACGACTGAGTGATTTGCAATGTACTTGCATTTCATGGCCCTCGTTCCAAGTACTGTCACTTGCTTTCATGTCAGACACTTGAGTTGTTTCAAAATCACCAGGCTGGCCCACTATTAAATTACATACACGTGCATGCACAGACTCTTTAGGAGCCCCCAGAGTCTGGTGAGAAGTGTGCTTGCTCTTCTGATGACTGTGGCGTCAACACTATTGATTTGTTTCGATAAATATGCTCTTTTCAAAACTGGAACTCCAGGAAAATTCAAACTATTCTCTGCCCCAGATCTCTTGTCAAATATCTAGACTTTAAATACCTTTACCTCTTTCTTTATTTTGGAGTATTTCCCAAGAAAAGTTCAGGGGTCCTGGGAACTACTTCTGGAAATATTCTGCCCACTAGGTCGGAGTTCGATGATTGGACAATGTCAGACACAGTCATGTCTGGTGCTGCCAGGATCACACCCGGTTCTGCCCAGGAGCATTGTGGTGTCAGGCAGTAAATTTGGGACCTCTGTTCACAAGGGATATTAGACCCTTCCTTCGAGTGATTTCACTGGCTTGAGTCTAATTCTTTTAGAACAGTTTTACCTATGGTATCCTTTTATTCTCATGACCACCCTTCATGCATCTGGCTTTGATAACTTTTATAAAGGGCAATTGATGCAAAGATATGGGATGTCTTGCTTAAGATCACCTAGGTAAGTGTGGGAGTCAATAGCCCTTTAAATTTAGAGTTAAAGTTCAAACATAAAGCTCCTTTCAGTGTTGGATGTCAAAAGAGTTTAAGGTAGAAGCAATGCAAGACCACTGAACAATTAAATTAAGTGTTAACTAACTGTTAACGAAATTAGTTAACTAAATTGTTATTTAAATTAGTTGAATAAAATATGTAAATTGAATACTTTTATCAATGTGCTGACAAAGTACACTAAAACTTAATTTTCATAAAAATACAAATGATTCTTCATCCTTCTGGTGCTTATAATTTAAGAATTTAGATAATTGTAGGAATGATCTATTTGCTCTGTGATATTCGAGACATCAGCTGAGGAAGGGTTAAATGGCTTTATAACTGGAGAATAAAATCATTTGAAAATTTTGATTCACAGCTATGACTCCCGGATGCAGATGTGCAGGGCTGCATTGACATGAGACTGTTGACTGTAGGACATGCCCAGCATTGGGATGTGTTTCGGTCTTCTCACAACGTGGCAGTCCAAGAATATTCAATGTTTTACTATAACTCAGTAGCTTAAGAATTATAAGAGGTTGCTGTTCAGTGGACAAGACACAAATTGTCCCTTTATGGTCTAGCTTCAGAGGTCCTGACTTGCCACCATTTCTTGGGTGAAGCAGTCTCAGCTCCATGGAGACCAAGACTAAGGACTTCCTTTCGATGAGAAGCATGTCAGTGCATTTGCAACCATGCTTTAAAACCAGTGCAGGCCATAGATAGTAATAACATTTTTTCAAAAATAGATACTAGTCATAGAAATGTATTTTTCTTTCTTTACACACACACATACATACATCTTTTTATTTGCTCTGTGACCACAAGTAGTGGTGCTTAGGTTATCTGACTGGTTCTGTGCTGAGGGGTCACTCCTGGAGGTTCTCAAGGCTGACTCCTAGCTTTGTACTCAGGGACCACTCCTGGGGACTTGGGGCTCAGGGGACCATATGAGATCCCAGGGATAAAATTATCAAGTCTGGGTTAGGACTGGAGCGATAGCACAGTGAATAGGGCATTTGCCTTGCACGTGGCAGACCCAGGTTCAATTCCTCCATTCCTCTCAGAGAGCCTGGCAAGTTACCGAGAGTATCCCGCCCGCATGGCAGAGCCTGGCAAGCTACCTGTGGCATATTTGATATGCCAAAAACAGTAATAACAAGTCTCTCAGTGGAGACATTACTGGTGCCCGCTCGAGAAAATTGATGAACAATGGGAAGACAGTGCTACAGTGGGTTGTTGCATTCAAGACAACTGCCTTTCTAGACTGTACTATGGCTCCGGACCCTTGCTGTGTTCTGTCTAGCCTCTTCCACTTATTTCTAGCCTGACACTGTAAGTTTTTGAGATTGTGAACACTGAATTATAGTAATAAGTGACAAGTACTTGCTTCAATGGGGAAAGATTTGAAAGAGAGAGAGAACTAAAGGATTATGGGAGGGTTATGGGTTAAGATGGAAATTTTTTTGATGAGGTCAGATAAGATCATCAAACCTATTAAAGAACTGGAAATACAATAAAGGTTCTTAAGAATGAACTATTAGAGGGCTGGAGAGAGCATAGGAGGGAATTTGAATCCTGGGTTTGAATCCCCAACACCACATATGATGCCCAGAGCACTGCCAGAGTTCTCTCCTGAACACCAGGCTAGGAGGAAGTCCTAAGCACCAATCAGGTGTCTCCCCTCCCCTGCTTCCCCAACCCCTCCCCCAAAGAATAGAATATTAAATATCAGTATTCTGAGATTGACTGATGTTTACAAATTTAAAGAGTGTGACACTAGGAATAGAACTTAAGGCAAAGAGAAATCATATGAACAAAGAGATGTCATACAAATATACACAACGCAAATATATCCACAAATATATTGATATGTAAAACATGCATATACATCATAAGCAGATGAACAAATCCTGTATTCATACACAGAGCTTTGCAGTGATTTTAAGAAGCTACCCAGCATTCAAGATTCAGCAAATAGCTGCACACAATGAAGAGGTACAATTTTTTAGGGTTTTCCTAGACACATGATGAAAAGAGTCATTAGAAAACTGCCTGAATCCAATCAGCCAAAGGCAAGCCTAGGCTGGAATACCATAAATCTTTTTTCTGAAAAACAACTTTTTCTTTTTTTCCACTAGAGAAAAAAAAAAAAAACAAAACAAACCAGGACAATTGCATTATTCAGAACAAACCTAAGAATTCCAGGAAGCAATAGAAAATGGCTGCTCTCTAGATCTATATTCTCCACATAGAGTAATGGAGAGAGATTTATCTATCTACATGTAGAGAGTGAGAGAGAGATGAGACCGAAAATAGAAAGAAAATAAAAGAAGAGATGAGAAAAAGGAAAAACGGTGAAACTGAAAATTGAGGGGGCCAGAGCAATAGTACAATGGATAGGGCACTGACTTGCAGAGGCAAGAGTAAGCTCTGAGCACCACTGGGGGTGGTCCCTAAACAAAAGAAACAAAATTAAACAAAACAAATCTGAAAGTGGCTTGCTCTTCAAGCCTCAAGCTGAGTCCTAACAAAGCTAAGAAGGGCTGAGAAGAAAGATGACTCAAAACAACTCGAGCTCATGTTTTGCACATAAGAGTCCCGAATTCTAACCTCCGAAACTCATGGTCTCCCAAGCACAGCTAGGAGCATTCCCCAGCTGGTGCTAGGAATCACCCCCCAAGAATCACTGGGTGAGAACTTCTGCCCCAAACAAAAGCAAACAAAAAACCTTAGGAATTCATTCCAACATAATAATGAGATGAATGATATGTCCAGTAGAAATGGTGCCAGGTACTATTTTAATTAAGAACATTAAAAACATTCAGGAAACTTATCAATTAAAAGTTATATAAAAAAGTATAAAAGTGCTGAGGATAGTTGCAAAAATGAATTATACGAAAAGAAGGAACAGTGTATTATAATAGCCCCAAGAAGACTTCAAGTGCAAAAGGAAATAAAGTAGCATAAACAATATTTGAAATTGTAATCCAAGAAAATGTGCACTCTGAATCTACACGTTTAAAGAGCCTATTTGGTACCTGAGACAATGACTATAGAATGTTCAATTCTAAATATACATTTCAGTATAATTTTTCAAAGACAAAGAAGACAACATAAGTTTTTCTGACAAAAATTATTAGAAATTAATGCTAAAAAATTAATTACATGAAATTTTACTTTGCAAATGCAACATGAAAATCAAGATAAAAATATGCTAGGGTGCTCCTAAAACTCAGTAAATTTAAGTAAAAATGTTGCCTATCTAGTCAGAACAGCTATGAAATATCAACTTTCTATAAAATGTTTTCAAAATTCCAGTGCCTGGAATTAGACACACATAGGCCTTCTTGAGTAAAGAAGGCTATATAGAGGAAAGGCTTTATTCACCCAAGGGCTTGCTGGAAATACTTGTGAGAAAGCACCCCTTGTTATTTCTTTATTAATATATTTAATTAAATACATAAAGTAAATAATTATGTTAAAATAATATGGTAGAATAAAACTTAAAAGTTGAAGTGAGAGTAAAAGATTAAGTCGAAATGCTACTTATTGTGATTAAAGCTGAATTATACAATTAAAATGGGTGAAAGGAAGCAGACAACAGGATAGTAAAATAAGTATTGTCTAAGAAATAGTTCAGAGGTAAACGGTAGCATAAAACATGACAATAGAGAGTAAAAATTTTAGGGGGAACACATGGAACTGAGGGCATAAAAAGATATAAACATATGACACTTCAGGAAAAAAATCTTAAATTTGTTTCACAAAACAAGACAGAACTGTGTTTTTTTATACATACCAAAATTAAAGTGATTTGAAATGCTTACAAAAGGCAGCTGCAGTTTTTTAAAATAATATGCACTCAGGGATCAGATAGTAGAATTTAACAAACAACCAAATAAGTAAATTAAAAGGTCAGTTTAAGAATTGCAATTCACAATACTGAGGTTTTGATATCTATGCATTTTGTAGACCAAGGTTTCTCAGACCATATAAGAATGGAGCCAGGTAGAAATTCAAACCTGGAGAAATCTATAGGAAACAACTTTTGTTTTTCTATTTTGCTTTTGGGGCCACACCCAACATTATTTAAGGTTTACTCCCGGTGGGATTCAGGGACCATATGCTGATTGAACCCGGGTTGGCCTCATGAGTGGTAAGTGCCTTGCCTGCTGTACTATCTCTCTGATCCCAGGAGGACCTGCTCGAGATGGGATATGCATGCTGAAAGTAGACTATGGATCAAACACAAAGACCACTCAATATCTCTATTGCAAACCACAACACCCAAAAGGAGAGAGAGAGAACAAAAGGGAATGCCTTGCCACAGAAGCAGGGTGGGGTTGGGGGGATGAGTTGGGGTTATGGGAGCGATACTGGGATCATCTGGAGTGGAGAATGGGCACTGGTGGAGGGATGGGTACTCGAGCATTGTATGACTGAAACTCAAGCATGGAAGCTTGTAAGTCTGTAACTGTACCTCACGGTGATTCACTATAAAAAAATAATAAATGCATTTTAAAAACTATTGAGAGGCGTAAGTCTATTACCAGGTTCTTTGAAAAAGTAAAAAAACTGAAACATGCTACATATTCAACTAAGAGAGTTATTCAATCTCACTGTACATTCATTTAGGAAGAATCTATAAAGTTATTAAAATGAAATTAGCGACATAAATTACATAAAAATGCTGTGCTATCTTACAGTTTTTGTTTCCTTTATCTGATAATTCTGAGAAAATCATGTGAATTTTTCCACTGATTGTTTGCATATGTTATGTTAGTTGCTGTGGTTTTCATATGTAAATAAACATATATGCATTATTTGATGCATTCTACCTACAGCATATGTTTCTATAATTATTTTTGTATATTAAATTATATGTTGTAGATTGGATATGTAATTATGTGGTAATTACATGTGTGAGGCCCTAGTTTTGGGTATATGTTGTAGATTGGGTATGTAATTATGTGGTAATTGCATGTGTGAGGCCCTAGTTTTGGGTATATGTTGTAGATTGGGTATGTAATTATGTGGTAATTGCATGTGTGAGGCCCTAGTTTTATCCCTGACATGGAAGGAAGGAAAGAAGGAAGAAAAGAATGAGGAAAATAAGGAAGAAAGGAAAAAAAGAAAGGAAGGAAGGAAGGAAGAAAAGAATGAGGAAAATAAGGAAGAAAGGAAAAAAAGGAAGGAAGGAAGGAAGGAAGGAAGAAAAGAATGAGGAAAATAAGGAAGAAAGGAAAAAAAGGAAGGAAGGAAGGAAGGAAGGAAGGAAGAAAGGAAGGAAGGAAGGAAGGAAGGAAGGAAGGAAGGAAGGAAGGAAGGAAGGAAGGAAGGAAGGAAGGAAGGAAGGAAGGAAGGAAGGAAGGAGGGAGGGAGAAAGGGAGGGAGGGAGGGAAGAGAAAGAAAGGGAGGAGGAAAAAATTATATGTTGCTGATGTTAGCAATGACACATTACTTTCCTTTTTGCAACATTTTCCTGGGTTATCTTCTTTCCCTAGATTAATGTATCACTGTCATCCCATTGATCAACGATTTGCTCGAGTGGGCCCAGTAAGGTCTCCATTTGTCCTAGCCCTGAGATTTTAGCAGCCTCTCTTTACTTGTTTTTTCCAACGGTGCTGCATTAGAGGCTCTTCAGGGCAGAATGAGACCCATCATTGTTACTGTATTTGGCATATGAATACGCCACGGGGAGCTTGCCAGGCTCTCCCATGTGGGCAGGAAACTCGGTAGCTTGCCAGGTTCTCCAAGAGAGAGAACTAGTCTAATTTTCTGGTAAGGAATGTTAATTATTTTTTTCTGTTTCTTGCCTTCAATCAGGTGACCAGGACATTTGGAATCACCAGGTCCAGGATAAATGGAGAGTGAGGGACTGAATGGATGGTATATGCAGCAGAAATCTTTATGTTTTCGTGCAAAGAACAAAATTCACAAAGATTCCATGCAAACATCCTCCAGAACCATGTCTCAGCATCATCTTATCTCACCTGTTAATCCCAAGGATCAGCGTTAGGCTCCAAACAAAGACCTGGAGAAGGTGTGAGTAGAGAGAGGACAAACCTCCAGCCCTGACCTGAGGATTTCTTGCCGTGGACCGGAAATGTCCTGATGGCAGGCACCTTCCCACATTAGGGGAGACACTGCCAGATGCTCCAGCCTCTCCTGGGGATGCATAGCAGGCTGGAATTCTGGCTGGCTGTCAGGACAGGTGATGGGCTCAGAGCACATGGGAGGATATTGCAGCCCTGAGATCTGGGAGTCCTCCCTGGGCCCCAAGGAAGGTCCTTATGGGCCCAGCTAGGGGTTGCTCCTAGGCCAGGAACTCCTTTTATTAAGTACCCCTGAGCTTCAAGGCTTCCCACAGCAACCCCAGCCCCCAAAGTGGTTCCTCCATGGGGGCAGCCACAGAGACTCAGCATGAACAAACCGCTAGTCTCATTCTGCTCAAATTCTTTATCAGAAAAACACCAAAGTGAGGCTGGAGAGACAGTTAGTAGAATATGGTGCTTCTCTTAGTGACAAGGATCAATCCTCACCATCCCATATGAAACCATGATCACTCATGGAAACAATTCCTCTGGGTAGAGCCTGGAGTAACATCTGGGAACTACAGGTGTTCCCAGCCCCCAAAAACCAAAAACAACCAAAAATAGTCAGAGAAATATATATTTGTATACAAACCCCAGCCACATTCCAGGATTCCTCCTGGTGGATGCCAATGAAAAAGACAGGCTTCAACAGGGTCTCTGTCATTGGCGGCTGAGGATCTGCCCCTCAAAGTGATCTGGCAGCTTTATATACACATGTGTACACCAAAAGCTGCAGGACAAGGCCCTTTCCCTAGATAGAATATTTAATTTTCATACATCATTTTGTAAAATCTAAATTGAAAGCTAAAGCCACAAACTTATAATTGAGTAAGGTTTATTTTTCCCTTGTGAGATATTCACTCCTTTTTAAATAAGCATGCTTTATTATCTTTGTTTATCTTGACTCCTTAGTTATATTCTTATATTCACCATCTTATGCCTTTTCTTTTTGGAGGCCTCCCTGGAGACCAGCTACTGGGTGGTTTGGCCTGGCATTGCAGGCCTGATGAGAAGGAGCACTTGTACCAGCATGGCAAGATCATGATTTTGTCATGCTGGGGGCTGCGGGACAGGGGCAGTGTTGGGGAGGGAGCATGTGAAGTTGGAATCAATGTATAAGGGTCTCAGTAGTGCTCCAGACCCTTAAACTACTTCTCTGACTAGGTTCGTGCTTTGCCAATTTCCATTTCTTTTCATACAATACTGCAAACAAGATAAAGAAAATCCTGACTATATCAAAAGAAGTGAAATCAAGAACCAACTAGTTGGAATGAGAAAATAAAATAAATTGCAAAGAGATGACAGCACAATGAACAAAAATGCTCTTAAAAATGAGACCAATAAGATAGACAAATTTTTGTCTGCATAATAAGGAATGTGGGCATATATACATGTTAATGGCAGCAGAAAGGGAGAATGAAGTTGAGATATTCTGGCAATGAAGACTTTAAAATGTGATGAATAATTATGGTAATAATTTTGAAAGATGTAGATAAAATGAACAACAGCTAGGCAATTATAGATGGCCACAATTGTCTTAAGAAAACTTGAAGACCTGAATATATCAGTAACTATCAAAATTGGAATCAATTTTAACAGCCTGCCCTTCCCCAACAACAACAAAATAGTTTTATAGGAAATCTGCTGTCTTTCAAGAAACATGTATCTTATAAACTGTTTTCTAAAGAGAGAAAAATATCCTGTTCATCTTTTTATGTTGAAATAATTTGGTTGATGTTTGGGCTGGACTGAGCTATCAGGGCGAGCCTATGTAGACTGTACTGTACTACAGACAGAAACATAAGGACCTATGAAAATCGGCGAGATTTCTCGTGTGTCCTGACTGGTTTGGATGAAGCTGAACATTTTTCCCCTTCAAGCTGCCTTCAGAAAGTAATTTCAGTATATTGAAAGGGGTAGTTTTCCTTTTCTCACAGAAGGCTGGCTGGTCTTTGACATGCAGACCTCAGGTGCTAGCCAGGCCTGATCTTTGACATTTGTAGATTCCAGGCTTTGCCCCAGCCTAGTCTTTGGGATATAGATTTCAGGTGCTGCCTAGTTTGTAATTGACATGTAGATTTCATGTGGCAGCCCAGCCTTGTCTTTGGGATGTAAATCCAAGTGCTTTTAGCCTAAGAAAGGTTTCTGGTTTGTATCTTCTTTCCGGAGGCCAAGATTACTGGCCTGCAGATGCAAGGAAATAATGCATAGTCTACTGCCTCAATGTTCTTGCTGTAACTTCTTTTGATGACTTTGGTGATGTCACTGTATTGCATCCTTGAGAGGCACCATGATCAATAACAGGAGATCACAAGGCTCTCTACCTTTGTCAAGAGTCAGAGAGAACCTTGGCCCTCCATGACATATATTTCTTCTGTGTTCCTTGTCTCAGCGCCTCCGACAGCACAAACGTTCACGCAACAGGTTGATATCGCAAAAGGGTAGAGTAAAAATATAAAATTGCTTTAGATCCAGGGAGATAACTCAGGAGGTAAAGCATCTATTAGGCTCTAAGTTTTATTCCAGGTACCAAATGACACTCTCAACTTGCCCACAGGTGGCCCATATAAAAATTAGTATCAAATGAATAAAATTGGAACCTGAATACTGGGGACAAGACACTTGTCTTACGTGAGACCAACCCTAATTTTAATTCCTGGTGCCTCATATGGTTACCCAAGCACAACTAAGGGTCACTTTGAAACACAGAAGTGTTCTGAACTCCTGACAAAAACCACAAATAATTAAAATTATAGATCAGTTTCATCTACAAACATAGGTAGAAAAATTGCATAGCTGGCAATTAAAAATGTGTACAAGACCAAGTATTTCTAGAAAACACAGTAAATATATGTGTAAAAACACAAAAAAGAGAAGAGAGAGGGGGGCACCGCATCAGGCACTGGGCAGCAGTGCTCTGTCTCTCCTGCCGCCCGCGTTCGGTAGTCTCCAGCCGCTTTCCCCACCCCGGGGAGGTTGATGGCGATGATGAGGCAGGCGAAGGAAGGAACAGAGCCAGGCTGGTTGGTCTCAGTTGCAGTTTATTTCATTCCCATCTCCATTCTCCTCTGATTCTTCTCCTGCTTCTTCCTCCCCCATCTTACTTCATTCTCTTTCTCCTCTGGATCTGGATCTTGATCTAGCTTCTCCAGATCTGGCCCTGGAACTTGCACTGGGACTGGCCCTGGGACCGGCCCCTAGCCCACTCTCACTGCCTAGTTAGATCCCCCAGAATGAGGGGTTGGGGCTTACACATATGTGTGATGACAATCAATAGGGGTAAAGTTCTTTCCCTCAGGGGATGCTTCTTCTAGGACAGATTCTCTTTCAGTTGGACACCTGCCCAAGAGTAAAATCCCGTGGGTGTGTTTCTCCTCTCCTTGTCCAACTAACATATAAGTATTCATAATATTAATTATTTTGTCTGGACATAGCAAGAGATGCATTAAGCTTATAGAATTGCTTTCCTGGGGTCACCTTGATCTCAGACTATAGTGCTCAGGCCAAGACTAATCAGGCAGATTAGTCTTTCCTATCCCTAGCAGGGTTCTAGTCTTGTCGTTACTTTTCGATCATGACATGACATGTCCAGGACAAAGCTCTTAACATATAGTTAAGCATTAGTCACTTTAGCCAGGCCCATCTCGATGCCAGGGTAGCACATAACTCACCGCTTGCCCTAGCTCTGTCCCATCCCTCGTCAGGACCCTGCTTTTGGGGGTGCTGGGAAACAAGGGCAGCTGAGGCTTAAGTCGAGAAAGCAGATGCTCAGGAATGAATAATATTCAAAACCAATTAAATCACATGTTACCAAAGCATATTAACAACTGTCTTTCTTTGTCCATACAAAAAGGACATTGTTTTAAAGTAAACTATTCAAAAGACATGAGAAGAGGAGAAAGGCAATATTAACTTACAAGTTCACTGTCCTAGCAAGGTCTGACCTTACAAATTAATGGAGTCTGATTGGGGGAAAAGTGATTAACTAGTTGGGGAAGGGAGCATAGAAGTGATTACATATAGACAAAGGAGTGGGAATGACTTGGGAGCACCTTGATGGGCATGACTGATATACCTAAGCTCATAGTGGCAAGGGGAGCAGGACATACCAATGTAGTCTAGAATTGTTTAGAAATTATTACTAAAGAAAGGACAAACCAATGATATCCTACAAATACATATATAGAGAAAAATATATATCTGATATGTATGGTTGACTGTCACTGTCATCCCATTGTTCATAGATTTGCTCGAGTGGGCATCAGTAACATTTCCATTGTGAGACTTGTTGTTACTGTTCTTGGCATTATCGAATACACCACGGGTAGCTTGCCAGGCTCTGCCGTGCGGGCAAGATACTCTTGGTAGCTTGCCGGGCTCTCTGAGAGGGATGGAGGTATCGAACCTGGGTCAGCCACATGCAAGGTAAGTGCTCGATTCACTGTGCTATCACTCCAGTCCCATATAAGTTGTCCATACTAATTTATTTATAAAACCAAAAGCAAGTGCAGCTCATTATGAAAAAAATATTCAAACACATTTCTGTGGAATATACCAAGTACAAAAGAATTATATGTAAGCATTAATTAGACAATATATACTTTTATATGTACTATTTATGCAATATATTTATAATGTATAATGCTAAATTAATAAATATTACGTATTAGAGGGTCTCATGCCCCCATGAGAGATTGTCTTCACTGGGCCCCTTGGAGGGGGGGAGTGGGTTAAGTTTCCCTCCCCCAAGTTTCCCTCCCCCTCTGCTTGGCTCTCTGCCCCAAGCAGAGCCCCGGCAGTTGAAGACCTCCAGAACCCAGCCACAGCCATGTTCAAGACAATTCTCTACACATTTGGATGACCTCATGCATGTAGGAAACGGCAGAGGAACCCAGGTGTGCGGGACCGGGGTTGAAATCTCCAAGCCTGCTTGGATCAGAACTGGGCCTCCTCCACCCAGATCCCCCATTTTCCAGTATCCAGGCAGTCACACCCACACACTGCCCCTGGGGCCGTGTAATCCCATCAACGGCCAAGATCCAGAGACTATAAAACAAAGCTCCTGGAAGCTCGACCTCTTATTGTCTAGTTCTCCCTCTTTGAGAACCCAGCAAGCTACCAAGAGTATCCTGCCCACACAGCAGAACCTGGCAAGCTCTCTGTGGCGTATTTGATGTGCCAAAAACAGTAATAATGATGGGTTTCATTCCCCTGACCCTGAAAGAGCCTCCAATGTGGCACTGTTGTGAAGGACGAGTAAAGAGAGGCTGCTAAAATCTCAGGGCTAGGAAGAATAGAGACGTTACTGGCACCTGCTTGAGTAAATCGATGAACAATGGGATGGCAGTGAAAAGTGATACAGTGAAGTATTAAATATATAAAAAATTTGTGTCTGTATTTAAATGTATATTATGTCTAGCAAGTTTAATGACATTTCAGAAAATCTATTTATGTAACTGAGATTAAAAGAGAAAGAAATATAGTTGGTTTGATGGGCAGCTAAACAAAGCATCCTAATTGTGTAGTATCAAAGTTGGGAGTACGGGAAACAAGGGGTTTCAATTGTACCTGGAATATATTATGCCCTTAAAGAAGACTGAAGGGCTTAGAGATAGTACATCAGAGAGGGCTTTTGCCTTGCATACAGTTGATCCAGTTTGATCCCAAGCAGAGACCCACCAGGAGTGATTCCTGAGAGTCAGAAGTAAACCCTGAACACTGCTGGGTATGTTCCCCCTCTTTCAGAGAAAGATATAAAGCAAAATTAACAGCATGTCAAGGTGCTAAATCTGAAGAGTAGGTATATGAATGATTTTTAGCATATTATTCTTTCTACTTATTTGAATGTTTAGTCTTCACAATAACAAAAATATGCAGAAAGTAAATTGAAAAACTTAACTCTCTGATCTTTTTGTGTTAAAATAATTTACTTTGCATGTAAACACGTCTATAGTTTAGTTATACCAAAAACTGAACACCTTTTATAACAGAAACTTACTTCTCTAAGTCAGAAATCTCTCCCAGATCAAAGAAATGGCAGTTGTTTATTTTTTCCTGATGCTCTCCTCCTGACATGTAAATGACCATATTCTCTTATATCTACATATAGTTTTCCTTTTGTGTGACAATATCCTAATTTCTTCTTCAAAGGAATCCAATCCAGTCAGATTAGGGCCCCCCTAGTCACCTCATTTAATGAAAATCGCCATTTTTGTTTGTTTTAGGATTACACTTAGCAGCACTCAGGTGTTACTCTTGGTTCTATGCTCAGGGATCACTCCTGGCATGGCTTGAGGGGACCATAAAGGTGTGTTAGAGATCAAAGCGGGTCAGCCATGTGCAAGGCAAGTGTCCTATGCACTGCACTTTCTCTTCAGCTCTCCACCCATGTCTACCTTTAAATAGAGATTGGGAGTGGCACAATTTGATCCATTATAGTGTGTGTATTCACTTAATATTTCTGTATTCTTATCTTCTCCTCCCTGATTCAGGGTCTTAGCCCTAGTGCAAATTCTGAACAATTTTGTCCTATAAGAACAATTTCTTTCTGTTTCCTTTCTTATTTCACACCTGATGATGCTCAGGGACAACTCCTGGATCTGCACTCAGGGATCACTTCTGGCAGGACTGGAGGACTGTATGGGATGTCAGAAATCAAACCCAGGTTGGCTGTATGCAAGGAAAATGCCCCCTGTACTATCATTTCAACCCCAAGAACAAGATCTTTCTCCTAAGAAGCCAAATTTTAAAAATGCAGGAACATTGCTTTGAGCATCACATTTTTCTCTCTACCAGAGCTACCTCCCAACACTTCTGTTTCATAAGCACATATATCCAAGGACTTATACAGTCTTCCTTTGTAACTTTAACACCCTAACTGCCAGGTCACTCTGGTGTCTGCCCATTGAGGGCTGCCAACCTGAAATACTCACTGTGCTATGCCCAGGAATAAAGAGGCTTCTCCCCAAAAATAAACTGATAAAATTACTTAAGGAACTTCAGACTGAGTCTCACATAAACAACTGAGTCCTGTGTACAATGAAGAAAGACATGGAACATTTTTTTTCTTATTAATACTCTATATTTTTTGTGATGTGGGTCTTCTTATAAGAGTTTTTTTGTAAGCAAGTTATCATTGGTATGCAATAAGTGGAAACCTAAAGTTATAAATAAGAACAATATTTTGAAGTGTAAGATTTAAAATGATGCAATAATGTACCTAGATCCAAGCTTTCTTTTTCCATCTACAACTCAGTCTTTTGTTTTGCTTTCTTCCATATCCTCTCTCCCACTTGGAAATGAAAAACAAGTTCTTGTCATGTTACTTGACATCATACAGACTCATTCAGAGAAATGAACCTTCTATTAGAAACTCGCATCATATCTAAAATAGTGGTTTGAAAAGTAGGAGTGCTGGCTGGAGAGATAGTACAGCAGAAAAGATACTTGTTTCCACCAAGCTGACCGAGGTTTGATCGCAGCACCCTAGGTGGGAGTGAGTCCATCATGAGTGACCCCTGAACTAAAGTCAGGAGTAAGCCCTGAGTACTGCTGGGTGAAAGCCCCAAACAAAAGTAAATTTTAAATAAATAAATAAATAAAGTAACCTGGAGCTCTGTCCTTACTGTCTGTGTTTAAACTCAAAAGGATAAAGCTGAGGTAAAATCATGTGTGACAAGAAGGAATATTGTATCGATGTAGAGAAAACTTGGGTCATATTATGGTCTGTGATACTGAAAGATATCAGCTGTGTACAATACTAGACAAAAAAAATTCAATTCTTTATGAGGAAATGTATGGGGAGGGGGGATTAACACTTGAAATTCTCAATGTCATTTGTTGAAAATCTACCATATCAACCATTATTTTCTGAGTATAGGCAGGATTTAAGTCCCTCAGTGTGGTTCTTGGGGTATGTTTAATGTCCTGAAGAAGATTGAGAACAATATAATATGTACTCATGCAATCACCCACAGCTGTCTGCCAGGATTATTAAGCACCCAGCACTGTAAACTCCTACTTGTTTCTTAAAAAATTGTTAAAGCAGAAATGCCAGAATATCAATAGCAGAGTAATATCAAAATCATATATTATTTCTTCCAAGAGGCTAGAAAAAGGCAACCTGCCTTCCCCAATGAGACCGGGACTAATACCGAGCTAGTAGCAAGCCTTTGAGATTTCCCCGAGGAGCTCATCATTTCATCAGACGTCCCCGCTTTCTCTCAGTCTCCCTGCATACTCTAGGGCAGATTTCTTTTCTCCATAAGCACCACTGTTCTAAGGAAAGAACTTTCTAGCAACATCTGTCTGTCGAGGGTAGAGTAGCCTAATTCAGCACAGTGAGAAAACAGAGATACAGACACCCTACTTTGCCTACAATCCACCTCAACACACATTTGTGGACAATAATGGATTCATTTTGGCATGTAGATCTGCTAGTGGTAATTCTTGATTTGGATGCTTAGGCTAAAAAGTAAAATGACAGGTTGCTAGATTCTTCTTCACGTTACTTACCCTCTTTTTCATCCCTCCATATAACAATGACAGGCTTTGAAACAGAGTGTACTTTTATGTACATGAGTAAACACACATGAAATAAGCATACACAGGGACAACCATTTAGAAGGAAGGTAGTCAATAGTTGTTTATCTTTTGAAATCCTAGCTTTGCTAGATCAAGATCCATAACTCTTAAAACCAGGGAAGGTGGTAAGAATTTTCATTGCTGCTTTTCTCTGATAGAGGGATCATTTGAAAAGGATTAACCTAGGCCCACAAAACAAAATAGTTCTGCACTTAGTACAATAGTTAAGATGTGGAATCAACCTTGGTGTTCAATACAGATGAATGGATTATGAAGATGTGATATATATGCACAATGGAATACTATGCAGCTGCAAGTAACAATGAAATCATGCAATTTGCTGCAACATGTTTGGAACTGGAAGATACCATTTGAGTGATATAAGCCACAGAAGAAAGACAATACGAGAATGATCTTATTTAGATCATCCTGTATATATAATATTGAATGAGGATGTTGGTATATGAGAATATTGGCATAAATAGAATATTGGATAAAGAAATGTAGTAAAAGATCATCCTTGATCCTAATATTTAGAGAGGAGAACAAGAGCAGAGAATGAAAGAAATCAAGGGGGAAGAAGAGAACTAGAAGTAATGAGTGAGCAGGCATCAGGGCTTCAGTTATACTGGTGATAGGGTGAGTGGTCCTGGCAAGATAACGAGAGTATGTCGCCCACACGGCAGAGCCTGGCAAGTTCCCCATGGCGTATTTGATATACCAAAAACAGTAACAACAGGTCTCACAATGAAGACGTTACTGGTGCCCGCTCAAACAAATTGATGAGTAATGGGATGACAGTGACAGTGACAGTGACAGAGTGAGTGGTATAACTATATATCCAAAACAAAGACAATAAACTGAAAACATGAGATATAAGTTGCGACAACTGAAAATTTGTAGCGTCAGCTTTACATTAATAGGTTGACAGGCAGAGATGGGGTTGGTGTTGGGATGGGAAGGGAATAAGGGAACACTGGTGCAGGGAAGTTGACACTGGTGGTGAAATGGTGTTGAAATATTGTATGCCTAAAACTCAATTATAAATAACTTTTAAAATTGCAATTCTTTTTAAAAAACATAGCTTTAAATTGAAAAAAATAGTCCTCTCAGATTTGCTTATTTTGAGCAGGTCCTACATGAATATATTTATCCAACATTGGTGCAATTAAGCCTCGTCAACGTGACAAACATCAAGCATACTAGGATGGAATATACTGAACAACCACAACAGCACTTTGGCCACCAGACACCAAGAGCCCCCTCTAGTCACTGACTGAGACTCAGGCAGATAGATTGAAGGAAAGTGGAGCCCACGGAGAGCAAAATACTGACCTGGGGTCCTTTGGGGATGGGTAGAACTCTTCTCGGAGATATAGTACAGTAAGCAGATGCTTGCCTTGCATGCCATAAACTGAGCACCCCATATGGTCTTAGGGTACTGCCCAGAGTGACCCCCAAGTGCATAGCCAGGAGTAAGCCCTAAGCACTGTTGAGAGTGGACTCAAAACTAACTAAATAAATCCTCATGGTTGTGAATCAGGGTTACCTTAGTCCTGTAAGCAAAAACATAAAATTAAAACTATAATAAACAAATGACCCCTCTCCCCACTCTATACAAACCCAAAAGTTAAATATTCACTGGAATGCTATTGAACTGACCAGGTCAGAGGTTTAAATAATCTTTTTATCCTTTCTTCCCTCAGGTTATACTGCACTCACTCAGCCCACACTTCTGAGAGAGCCAAAATGGCGACAAGGTGCTCTTAAGAATCTTGCTGACAATGTATAGAAATGAAGAGATTGTCAGCCAAGACTTCTGTGAAGGTTGTAGAGACAGAAGAGGGCAATTGTGCTCTGAAGTACAGTTGTCACTCTGTGTTAATAACTGTGGCCGACCTTTTCCTGACAAAGGCTCATTGCTGGACTCCACACGGAACAGCCCGAATGATTTAAAATTTAAACCCTGACAACAGGGGACAGTTCATTTGAGTGAGCAAAGCACTACACTTTGTTTTCTTCTAAAGCCTCTGCTTGTCACAGAAGCTCTGTGGAAGGAAAAAACAAGGGTGAAAAATAATGCCAAGGCCACTCCCTAGAGCATGCTTTGGTTGGTAACTAAAGAGGCTCACCCTTAAAACTACAATTCAAGTCTTTTTTAAAAAATCAGAGCTGCTCAGTCCCTTAGCCTTGAAGAAAAGGGTTGTTCTATAGATGAGTACATCTTACTGTCCGTGTGCCTCACTTAGATAGTATGTGGCATCTATTCTTATCCACAGTAATGCAGCTTTACTAATGGATCTGATTCAGTTTTATTTAATCTTTACACTGAAATGATATTCAATTATTTAAGTTAATTGGATACTGTACATTTTAAACCATAAATATATTTAATTTTATTGTATAATGTTATTGTATAATGTTAGCTTTCTTCTAAGGTAAATTTTCTGTGGAAGTAAAAGAAATATAGGTAGTATAGAGGTAAGGCTTTTTCCTTGTATGTTGCTGACCTCACTTTTATTCCTGGCACCACATATGGTACCCTGAGCACTGCTAAAAGTGAGCCCTGAGCTCAGAGCTAGAAATAAGCACTGAATAACATTGAGTATGCACACACACACACACACACACACACACACCTGAAAAAAATCAACTAAGGCAAAAATTATTTTTTTATGTTTTATTAATTGAGATACTGTGGTTTAAAATACTATCAATAATACTTTCCATGTAAGAGAGAGATTTTCTGTATCTATATTTTCCCTTCTGATTTCATTCAGCATGGCACCCTCTATTTTCATCCATGTTGCTGCAGATTGCATGATTTTGTTCATTCTTAGAGCTGCACAGTATTTCACTGTGTATATATGCCACCCATATATATGTATATATACATATACATATATATACACCCATATATTGGATCTTTCTAATGCATTGTCAAGAATTTATTGAGAATTATTACATTTGTGTTCATCAAGGATATTAGTTTGTAGTTTTTTTTTTTGCATGTAATATCTTTGAGTTTAGTATCACTATAATGTCAACCTCAAAATGTGTGTAGAAGTATTCCTTCCAGCTTTTTGAGTCTGAGGAGTATATACCTGGATCATCTTAGAATATTTGGTCAAATTCTTCAGAAAAGCCTTCTGATCCAGGACTTTTGTCTACTTTTCGTTTTGTCTTGGTAGTGACATTGATCTAAAGTACCTATTTCTTGTTTTGTTTTGTTTTGTTTTGTTTTGTTTTCCACACTGGGAGGTGCTCAGACCTGACTCTGAGAAAGTATGGAGTGCCTGGAATGAACCCAGATGAGCAGTGTATATGAGCCTTACCTGCTCTACGGCAGAGTCTCCTGCCCCTGTGCCTGGCAGTCTTCACCAGGGCCCCTTGGAGGGGGTCAGGTTGAGTCTCCCTCTCCGCCCCAAGCAAAGCTCCCTGCAGCAAGGCAGAAAAGACAAACCAATGTTATCCTACACATTATTATACTTAATAGCCAAGATACGAGAACAACCCAAATGCTTACTTATTAATGAATGGATCAAACAGTTGTGGTGTATATCACTGGGCAGCTGAAGACCTCTGGAACCCAGCCACAGCCATGCTCAAGGCCACTCTCCACATGCTCAGACGAGCCTCACACATGAAGGAACTGGCAGAGGAACCCAGGTGTGCGGGATCTGGGGCTGAGAACTCGAAGCCTGCTTGGATTGGGACAGGGTCTTCTCCAGCTAGATCCTCCATTTTCCAGTAGCTAGGCAGTCACACCCACCCACAAACTGGCCCAGCACCCCCACCCCCTTGAGCTGTGTAATCCCATGAATGGCCAAGATCCAGAGACTATAAAACAAAGCTCCCAGAAGCACAAACTCCTATTGTCTAGTTCTCCCTCTTGGAGAACCCAGCAATCTACTGAGAGTATCCTGTCTGCATGGCAGAGCCTGGCAAGCTCCCTGTAGCGTATTCAATATGCCAAAAACAGTAACAATGATGGGACTCATTCTTCTGACCCTGAAAGAGCCTCCAATGCAGCACCATCGGGAAGGACAAGTAAAGAGAGGCTGCTAAAATCTCAGGGCTAGGACAAATGGAGAGGTTACTGGTGCCCACTCGAGCAAATCGATGAACAATGGGATGACAGGATACAGTGATATATACCACAACTTTTTGATCCATTCATTAATAAGTAAGCATTTGGGTTGTTCCTATATCATGCCTGTTATATTAAGTATAATAATGTGTAGGGTAACATTGGTTTGTCTTTTCTGCCTTGCAACAGGGAGCTTAGGTTTATTGGGTTACTCACATCAACTTTTTTATTTGTGTTTTGTTAACTTGTAAATATTGTTTTTCTCTTCTCCTTAACTCCTTTGCATAGTTAATTCAGAGCAATGTCCTTTTTGTATGGACACAGGAAGACAGTTAATGCTATGCTTTTGTAATTTGGGAGTTAATGAACTCTCAGTGATATTTACCTCCTGGGCATCTGTTCTCTCTACTTAAGCCTCAGTGGCCCTTACTTCCTAGCACCTCAAAAGCTGGGTCCTAACGAGAGACTGGATGGACCCAAGGCAAGCAGTGAGCTATGTACCACCCTGGCATCATTTTGGCCTGGCCAAAGTGCCATAATGCTTAAGTCAAGATCTTGGTCATGGACAAATGCTGTCATGATCAAAAAAAGTAATAACTAGATTCTGACCCTGCTAGGTTAGGAATGATTAATCTGGCCTGAGCACTGTAGTCTGAGTCTGTGGCAAGATGTTCCCAGGAGAGCTGCCCTACAAGACTCAATGTATCTCTTACTGTGCCCATGCAAAAATAACTAGTATTAAGATGTTAATTAAGTTATTGGACTAAGGAGAAGAGGAACCCCTAGGTGTTGTTTCCACCCTTGAGCCTGATGGGCAATCAGGAAGGGCTTTCTTATGTTGATTATGCTACCTGACGGGTGTAGCCTCGACCCCCAGTGTGAGAGGGTTCTAGAGAGGAGGGAGATTGCAGGAAAACAAGATGGAGAGACTAGCAATGGGGACAAAGGGAGGAGAATGTAGAAGAAGAATGCAGGAGCAGGCACTGGAGAGAGAGAGAGAGAGAGGGATAGAGAGAGCCCAGGCTGTGAGATGGGGCACAGAGAGATGAGCAGGAGAGACAGGAGGAGACAGGAATGAGGGGGCAGTGTGAGACTAGAATGGGGGGCTCAGAGAGACTGGAACAGGCACGTGGGAGAACGGAATAAATGACAACTTATCAACCAACCAGCTTGGCCCTAGTTTCCTCCTCCATCTGCCCCATAGCCCAGGCTACCTCGGCTGGGTGAGCAGCCTGAGACCAGCCAACCTGGATGGTGAGGGAGAGAGCCATTGGGGCCTTCCCTGGCTGCCCGGAGGTTAAACAATAATGAACATAGGTATGCATATATCCTTTCAAAGTAGTGTTTGTGTTTAGGGAATAGATATCAAGAAATGGTATCACTGGGTTGTATGATGGGTCTATTGCTATTTTTTGATAAATCTCCACACTGCTTTCCATAGAGGCTGAACCAGATGGCATTTCCACCAACAGTGGTTGAGGGTTCCCTTCTCACCACAGCCCCCAAAGGCACTTTTTAAAAATTTCTTATTTTCCCATCAAGGTGATTAAGTAACTAATATTTGTGAATTTCTCTTCACTTAACCTAACCTAAACACTCACTACAGACATCCCTTTCAGTAAAACCATTTTTTAAAAAAATTAAGACCCCAAGTCTTAAAATGATACCTTGTTCCTATTCTTGCTTTATATTCCATTCTTCCTCCTACTTTCCCACACCCTCCTGTGCTTTGAGGGGAGCTTTTCTTAGCAGTCATCATGACTTCTTGGAGAGTTTGATGGTGTGTTATTCTCATTTGCTGTTTGGTATTACAACTACTTCTGCATGTACCAATTAAGTTTGCTTTTCTCTAAAAGAAAGAAAATTTCTATATTTTTTTATATAATGGAGGATTTTAGGGCGGCCTCCAATCGCCCTTAGAGGTGTTGCCATGGTTCACACCATATTTGAACCTTATAGAATACGGTGCAGGAACAATGGGTATTAAGTGTCTCATGGTATTAAGTGTCTTATGGCTGAAGAGGCTGCGTGATCTGCAGAGCAGCCTGGAGCGTGGCGGTTGCTGGGTAGTGGATGTAGTGGGGGTCGGCCAGTGAGGTATTTATCTGGCTTGGGTAGGGTGGGGTGTCTGGGTTTGTCCCCCTCCCTCAGCTGCCAGAGATTGGAGGAGGCAGACAGAGGATCTTGCTTCCAGGTCTCGTTGAACCTACAGTTCAAGGTCACAAAGTTCTGCTTACCTGGTTTTGTGGAGCTTCACTCACGCGTGGGTTCAGCCCAAGTGTCCAGAGAGTGGCCTGGAGCGTGGCGTGGCTGGGTAGTGGATTAAAATTTCTTGAGAGTTCAAGATGCTGCTCTGTCTAACATCGACTTAAAGAAGGCCTTCGATTCTGTTGAGACTGAAGTGGTCACTGAAGCCCTAGCCAAACAGGGCATTCAAACTCAGTATATCAAAATCCTCCTTGAGCTATATTGTGGATTCACCACCAGGATCTCACCATTCTACAAGGAAGTGATCATTGATGTAAAGAGAGGGAAGCGGCATGTTGATATCATTTCACTGAAACTCTTCAGTGCTACCCTCTAGAACATCATGTGATGACTGGAATGGGAAGGAATGGGAGTGAAGATAGACGTCGGCAATCACACCACCTCAGCTTCGCTGATGACATTGTTCTCATAATGCCAAACATTAGCCAAGCAGCACAAATGCTGGCCAACTTCGACCACGAGTATGGAAAGGTCGGATTGCAGCTGAATCTCAACAAGATGATGCTCATGAAAAACGAACTAGTCCCTGAAGCTCCATTTGCTCTCAATGGAATGAACATCTTCGAATGCAGCAGCTATGTGTACCTGGGTCAAGATATCAGCATGAGGAACAACTTGGCGCCAGAACTGCGCAGGAGGAAGAGAGAATCATGGAATGCCTTCAAGAGCACCGAAGAAGTGGTTAAGAGTACAAAGAACCTCCGACTCTGGGAATATCTTCTCGATTCCACCATTCTTCCTGCACTAACATACACCTCAGAGACCTGGGCCATATGCAAACAGGATGAGAACGCAATTCGGGTATCTCAAAGAGGAACCAAAAAAACTATGCTAGGATTATTACGTCTCACTCAAGTGAGAGAAGGAATCCAGAGTTCTGACCTCTGTTGACGGTCAAGAATCAGGGACGCTGTCGCATTTGCCAAGGCATCAAAAATCAGATGGGCCGGTCACGTAATGCAATTCAGAGAGGACCGCTGGACTAGAGCTGTTACCGACTGGATTCCACGGGA
The DNA here is from genome assembly GCF_027595985.1 of Sorex araneus. Taxonomy (NCBI): domain Eukaryota; kingdom Metazoa; phylum Chordata; class Mammalia; order Eulipotyphla; family Soricidae; genus Sorex; species Sorex araneus. The sequence continues at coordinate 114,580,411 of NC_073304.1, forward strand.
TATCAGAAGACTGCGTGACCGCCCACAAACTAGATGGTCAGATTTCTTCGTCAAATCTCTGAATGAACGATTTGAGGTTCTTTCTGTTCCTGGAGCGAGCAGATATCATTGGGATGCACTAGTACACGACAGGGACAAATGGCGACGTTACTGGCACCCGCTCCAGCAAATCGAAGATCAACGGGACTACAAGTGATACAAGTGAAGAAGCGATTTATATAATACTGTACTCTATTAAAGATAACATATTAGACTCTAGAGGAAAGCAAAAGAGGATCAACTGTAATCTTAAAGCACTTCCAGTTCCTTGATGCAGAGATAACCAGAATAAGTGCTCATGGAAAAGACCTAGAAAATAGAACCAAGTTCAAATAAGTCTGGTGGTTTGTTTTGTTTTTTGCTTTATGGGTCACACCCAGTTCAGGGGTTACTCCTGTCTCTGCACTCAGGTATTACTCCTGGTGGGATTCAGGGGACCACACGGGAGGCTGGGGATCAAACCTGGGTCAGCCATGTGCAGGGAAAATGCCCTACCCGCTGTGCCATAACTCCAGCCCTCAAGTAAGTCTTAATGGTGGCATTTCTTCAATCTACATAGGCTCAAACAGACATCCCAAAGGTAACATAATGGCAAGGGTTAGAAGAATGACACACTTCTAATGGGAGTTAGTACTAATGATGATAGCACTTGCTAAATCAGACCATGCTAAGGCAGTAAAACTTATGTCATTCCAAACTATGCATGTCATGCTAGAACTCAAGAACTTGATTCTGTTGCTTTACTCCATGCTTACCATTGCAAAATATTGAAAGAGTAAGTGATGTTTTTTCAGGGCCACAGAATTCAAGAGTAAGTACATCTTTTGGACATTTGGATTTCTTCTTTGAAAAAGTTCCTGCTCATTTCATCACCCCATTTTCTCATGGGATTGGATGTTTTTTTCTTGCAGAGATCCACCAGCACCTTGTATATCCTTGATATTAACTCCTTATTGCAGGGGTATTGGGTGAATATTTTTTCCCATTCTGTAAATTGTCTTTGTATTCTGGTCACTGTTTCTTTTGGGGTACAAAAGCTTCTTAGTTTAAGATAGTCCCATTTATTTATCTCTGTTTCCACTTGTTTGGCCAATGGCATTTCATCCATGAAGATACCTTTAGCTTCAATGTCGTAGAGGGTTTTGTCAACTTTTTCTTCAGCGTACCTTATGGATTCTGGTCTGATGTTGAGGTCTTTAACCCATTTTGATCTGACTTTTGTGCATGGTGTTAGGTAGAGGTCTGAGCCCATTTTTTTGTATGTAGATGTCCAGTTTTGCCAGCACCATTTGTTCAAGAGACTTTCCTTGCTGCACTTCAAATCTCTTGCTCCCTTATCAAAGATTAGATACTCATCTATTTGAGGGTGTGTGTAAGGATGTTCAACCCTGTTCCACTGGTCTGAATTCAAGAGTAAGTAAACTGCAAAACAGTGGTGTCTTCCACCACTGACTGTGCACCTTTGTTTGGTGGCCATTATTCTAATTTTATTCAAAGAAAAAGAACAAAAGTAAACTAAAATGAAGTTAAAACTCCTTTTCCTGTGTACATAATTTTATTGTTCTTGGGGAATCCTGACCCTACTCTCTTTTGGTTCAGGACTCCTGGAATCATTAGAAGTACCAGTCACAGACTAGCTTTGCTCACTAAAGGGCTTTGCTTATCTTACTTATAAAATGAAAGGGAGGGACCAAGTAATCTCAAAGGTCCCTTCTGGATCTTACAATCTATGGTTCTCTGATTCCAAATGAAATTTGCCATCCTCAAAGACTGTAAATTTCAACTCCTTTCATAAGCCCTAAAGAGGAAGAAAAGGAAAGAAGAATTTATCACATGCTTGTGCAAATTTAAGTAATAGAGAACAAAGATGCTACCCTTGTGAATTCCTGGGTGATATGCATGACTTGAAAAAAGAAAAAAAGTATTTCATGTAATACCATAGGGCACCCTTAGCTCAGCCTTTCTTCCTGAAATAAAAATACAACTGAGTTGTTCAAGTTAGTTGGTTGATATATCACCCTGTTCCCCCTCATCTTTCTTGTATGATTCAACAAACATTAGAGAGAAATTTTTCTGCTTAAATTCCTTCCTGCAACAGAAGTAAATATCTTACTTTTATAAAATACATTTCTTAAAGATAAAATACAGTTCTACAATGCTGTTTCAGATAGATTTGCCATAAGTCAGATACTCTGTTCAAATAATGGACTATGAACATAATCCATCTTAGGGAGTGAGGAACTACAGAACTTGGTCTTATTAAGGTGCTCTGTTATGAGGCCCAGTCACTGATACAATGAATTGTTTTTCAACTGGGCTGTGGCTGCCACCATAAGTCTTCAGCTTGAATGAAAAGGCAATTAAGAAAGGAAGTTGGAACAAGGAACTCAAACTAAATACTCTTCTTTTTCCGGTGCTAACATAATTAAAATGGTGTTTAACCACCAGGTGGCTAAAACTAAATAAAAATGTGCAATTAAGGACACCAGTGAGACCAACTATACCTCAAAAAACTTGTACTACATCCAATTGATTTTTAGTTATCTTTACTGCTCAAACTTCTTCTGAGCTTTATTTGATTATTATGTGGATAATGAAATTCTTTATATCAGAGCCCAGAATTATTTTGAGCTGGCTGATTCAGAAGAAAATGCTACTTTTCATAGGAAAATTAGCCTGAGACTGTTCAAAACAAATATGCAAACTTATTTTCTTATGATATATGATTAATAAATAATAAAGATTGCTGGGCCAGAGAGATAGTACACTGGTTAGGACACTTGCCTTGCATGCAGCCAAACCAGAATTCAGTCTCCGATATTTCATATGGTTCGAGCCTGCCTGGAGTGACTCTCAAGTTCAGAGTCAGGAGTAACCCTTGATCTTTGCCAGTTGTGGCCCCCAAACAAAAACCCCTGTAATCCCAAGCAAAATCACGAACGCAAAACCCTGTACTTAATGAAGTATTGTGTTAACAGCCTACTGCTGTGCAACAAGTACCAACCAATATAGTGATGAATTGAATTTTAAAAATAAACCAATATTTATTTTCAAAAGAAAGAAAAAAAGGTGATAATGTTTATATAACTCACATCTATACTTTTAGCAATAATGATGGCTAGAACTATGAACATTTATAGTAGATAATTTAGGAATAGATTGCCTACCCAGGTTGTCCAACCTTATTTATGGTTCAGATTGGGTCTCAGAAAATACCAAAATTACTTAACTTAATATTCTTATTCATCAATAAGTGATACTTAATAGTAGCTACATCTATTTCATTGAAATAAAAACTGCATGATGGCAAGAATATTCTCTTGACTAGAATAAATCATGAACATAATTGAAGCTCAAAAATTACTGACTAAATAAAGAGATTGAATGAGCATTTCTAGCACAGATGTTGATATGAGTGAACCATATATCACACAGAAATTCGATTCTAAAGTCAATTTTTAAAGAGATGTGTCTGTATGTGTCTTTGATTAAAGCTGCTACAAAATGAACATGACGGGGGAGGGGGGTTTTATTTGCCACATGGAACAATGACGTTTCAGACCATTTCTCTATATAATAGCTCTAATGGGATTTTTTGTTGTTGTTGTTGTTGAGGGTTGGTGGGAGGTTTGGGCCAATCCTAGCAGTACTCAGAGATTATACCTCGCTCTGTGTTCAGGAGTGACCTCTGCCAGTGTTCAAGGTGACTTTATGAGGTGCAGGAGATTGAAATAGGGTCGACTGCTTACAAGGCAAGCACTTGTGCACTTTTTCAGCTCCAAGGTTTTTTTCCTCTAAAGTTTCTCCAAGCGCCATAAAAATGATTTCTTTTCATTTTGTGGCCATAAAAACGTGTCATTAAACATTTCAGGACAGACATCAGAAAAAGAAAGATTGAGCATGTGTAGATTCATTTGTTCTATTTTGTGGTCCTTCAAGGGTCTGTACTTATCTATGCTGCCTTTTTGGATCTCAAAGGACTGCTTTTAGGATTCAAAGGACCATTGGACCTAGTGTGCCTACCACTTGAATATTACCATAGGAAATAAATAGGGCTATACAGAGACAGATATTACAGTGTTGTTTATAATACCAAATTCAAAGCCTTAAAATTTATAATAGAGAAAGGTTAAATAAGTAATGTGTATATATAATCAGGCACTTTATATATATATATTTTTTAAATTCTTTTATTGATTCACCATGTGGAAAGCTACAAAGCTTTCAGGTTAAAGTCTCAGTTATACAATGCTCAAACACCCATCCCTTCACCAGTGCACATATTCCACCACCAAGAATCACAATATACCTCCCCCTTTCCCCCCACCTCCCCAGCCACCCACCCTGCATGTGTAACTGGTAAATTTCATTTTACTTTCACTTTACTTTGATTACATTCAATATTTAAACAAAAAAAATCACTATTATTGATTTGGAGTTTCTCCCCCCTAAAGTCGATCTGCTGAAAAGAAAGCATTTGGTAATTTGTTTTCCATTGCTGAGAATGAAGAGATATGAGGTCAGGAGGCCACACTAGCAGCAGCGTAGTTTTGGATTTCTGTATTTTAGTAACTAAGTCCAGAGAAATGTCTGCCAGGAATCGCAACATTGTAATCTTGTACCTCCAGCTACTTTATATTCCACATATGAGTGCGATCTTTCTATGTCTGTCTCTTTCTTTCTGACTCATTTCACTCAGCATGATACTTTCCATGTTGATCCACTTATATGCAAATTTCATGACTTCATGTTTTCTGACAGCTACGTAGTATTCCATTGTGTAAATATACCAGAGTTTCTTTAGCCAATCATCTGTTTTCGGGCACTCTGGTTTTTTCCATATTGTGGCTATACTTTACATTTTTTTTAAGCTCTACATCTTGGTAATAAAATGCCACCAAACCAATTTTATCAGTGGGAGGATAAGGTTCGAGAATCACAATGTTTCTTGCAATCTCTATGTCAGAAAGTTATTTGTTAATTTAGTCCAACTCTAAGTGAGAGTATTCTCTATATCTACCCTAAAAGTTATTCTGAAATGCTTACAACCTCCAATGGATACTGTGATGGAAAGAATTAAGGTGTATAAAAGATAACTTAGTCCTAGCACACATCCAAAAGAACAAAAGCAACCGCTGCTGGAGAGGATGTGGGGAGAAAGGGACCCTTCTTCACTGCTGGTGGGAATGCCGACTGGTTCAGCCCTTCTGGAAAACAATTTGGACGACTATCAAAAAATTAGATATTGAATTCCCATTTGACCCAGCAATACCACTGCTGGGAATATATCCCAGAGAGGCAAAAAAGTACAATCGAAACAACATCTGCACATGTATGTTCATCGCAGCACTGTTTACAATAGCCAGAATCTGGAAAAAACCCGAATGCCCCAGAACGGATGACTGGTTGAGGAAACTTTGGTACATCTATACAATGGAATACTATGCAGCTGTTAGAAAAAAGGAGGTCAAGAATTTTGTAGTTAAGTGGATGGGCATGAAAAGTTTCATGCTGAGTGAAATGAGTCAGAAAGAGAGAGACAGACATAGAAAGATTGCACTCATCTATGGTATATAGAATAACAGAGTGGGAGACTAACACCCAAGAACTGTAGAAATAAGTACCAGGAGGTTGACTCCATGGCTTCGAGGCTGGCCTCACGTTCCGGGGAAAGGTCAACTCAGAGAAGCGATCACCAACTACATTGTAGTCGAAGGCCATGTGGGGGAAGGGAGTTGCGGGCTGAATGAGGGCTAGAGACTGAGCACAGCGGCCACTCAACACCTTTATTGCAAACCACAACAGCTAATTAGAGAGAGAAAACAGAAGGGAATGCCTTGCCACAGTGGCAGGGTGGGGTGGGGGGGAGATGGGATTGGGGAGGGTGGGAGGGACACTGGGTTTACGGGTGGTGGAGAATGGGCACTGGTGAAGGGATGGGTTCCCGAACTTTGTATGAGGGAAGTATAAGCACAAAAGTGTATAAATCTGTAACTGTACCCTCACGGTGATTCTCTAATTAAAAATAAATAAATTTAAAAATTAAAAAAAAAAGATAACTTAGTCCTTAGTCCATGTAAAGTGTATATGGCAAAGAGAATTGAGTCACACATGAGACTGAAGTTGCTAATTAGCTAACCTAAAAAAGTTGGATTGAGTTTTGGCCCATACCTGGCTATACTTAGGGTTTATTTCTAGTTCTGCATTCAGGTATAATTCCTGGCAGGACTCAGGGGACCATATGGGATACAGGGATCAAACCCATTTGGCACCCTGAAAGGCAAGCACCCTACCTGCTATGTTATTGTTTCGGCCCCTAAATCAGCTAATTTTAAGATGATTTTAAGATTTCCTGTGATTACCTAGGTGAACCCATAGATATGACAATAGCTTTCATAAGTTAAATGGAAGAATAATCACTGACATATAATATTACCGATTTTGAAGATGAAGAAAATAGCTGTAAGCCAAGGAATGCAGGCACCCTATAGAAGCTTTAATATGAGTCAATGGATTATCTCTTAGAGTCCCCAGAAGATTTCTATCCTGCTGACTCTGTGAATTTAGCCTAGTGAGAGCCATTTTGGGTGCTTCTGACTTCGAGAATTCAAAGACAGATAATTTACATGGTTAAGTCACCAAAGCCTATGATTCATAGCTAATGTCACCATAGGAAACTAATATAGATGGGAAACATTGTTTCCTCAAAACACTACAAATTTTCAGTGTTGCAAGGCAAAGTGATGGAATGGTAAAATATTCTTTCACTTTGACTTGGATAAACTTTAAAGACAGTCTTCAGAATTAGAGACTTCTATTAGAACTATTAAACCTCAAATCTCAACATGAGAACACATTTTAAATTTATTGAAATTATGTTATACAACAGATCTTAGTATATTATTTTGCAATTATATATGTTTCTTTTGGCAGTTTGGGTTACCTCTAACTGTGAGAGTATATAGTTTCTTGATTTTTCTGCTGACTTAAAATTCTTAGAAAATGATTGATTTCACTTAATATGGTATGTAGAATAATTGGATGAGGGAATGCAATGTATTAAAGGAGGTAGGGAGGAAAAGGACAGAAAAAGGAAAGAAATTGAAGTGATAGATGGGAAATAACAGGGTGCAGGAGACTTGGGTCCAACAGTGGTATAGAGAAATGGTTACTGTCACTGTCACCCCGTTGCTCATCGATTTGCTCTAGCAGGCACCGGTAACGTCTCCATTGTGAGACTTGTTACTGTTTTTTGGCATATCGAATACATCAAGGGGAGCTTGCCAGGCTCTGCCGTTCGGGCGAGATAGTCTCGGTAGCTTGCTGGGCTCTCCGAGAGGGGCGGAGGAATTGAACCCAGGTCAGCTGTGTGCAAGGCAAACACCCTACTCACTGTGCTATCACTCCAGCCCATAGAGAAATGGTATAACTACAAATCCAAACAATGATTTCAGCAACACTGAAATCATGGTACCTAACTTCACCATCCAAACTAAAATGTGTCTGTTAAGGTGGCAGGCTGGGGGGTTGGAGGAAACCTGGGAACACAGAAGGAGACAAACTGATACTAATGGTGAGATTGGTGCTGGGGCATCATATGCCTAAAACCTAACTATGTATGATTTTATAAATCACTGTGGGTTTACTAAAATTAAATTTTTTAATTTAAATTTTTTAGAAATATGGTAATTAATTAAACCTCTGCATAAATGAGAAGCTGATAATTGACAAAGTTGAAGACCTACTCAAAGTTTTGTCCCTATATATAGGTTTTCAATAAGGATATAATAAAAATTATTTTTCTCTTTGATGACTTATCAGTTTTAAATTGTTAGGAAATAAGGGAGCCGTGAAGTTATATGATTACATATTATTTATTCAATTTCACATTGGTCATTGTTATGGCCATTGACTACTATTTATGTCATTAATGTTATGCATTAAGTTAGATGTTTAGAAGCATGCAGATATATATATTCAGGGGCTCTTACCTAGAAAGTGTGGGATTAGTTTCTCTGTGTGTCCTTGTTTACATGCATGAACCAAAAGATGCATTTCTAATTATGTCGAGACATCACCCAAAGATGCAACTGTTGTTAAAAGAGCACAAATTAAACAGCAAGAACCAAAGGCATCCCAGAATGTTTTTTGAGTGCAATCTTAGAGCTTGGAGAATTCATAAACCAAGTAAACCTTCTGACATAACTATAAAATGTGGTATAAACCCTTGAAAAAAATGGCCATCTTGAAAGGGTAACAGCACTTTTATGAGAATTCCAACCGCACCATGGCAACATCAACCCGTCAAAGCAAATGAAGGGTAGTAAAAGTAAAATTAAACATGATGAAGGGGACACCAGCTTGCTAACAGCTTTCCAAGCAGTAAAGCTTTCAAATGTTATCTCTTCATTGGTCTGTCCAATCACCATGCCTGCTACCAAGCTTTATCATATTATGTATCTTTCTCATCACTGCAGCCTGCCAAGGGTTTGATGGACTTGTTTGTATATTCACAAAGGAAGGAAAGAGACCCCTGCCCCAACCCCCACTTGCACACTCCTACTTCTTCTGTAATTCTCTCCCACTGTCCTTCCTGTCCTTGTTCTAGTGTCCAACATGAGTCTTTCTAGCAAAACAAAGGTTTCTGCACAGCTCTGAGCTTTGGAGACTAAATATAGATCAAAGTTCCATCATCCCCTCAGATATCCAAAAGACAAATTCCTATGTGCCTTGGACTTTGTTCTCTCCCTTTGCTTTTAAAAATCAGTATCCTTCTTTCCTCAGGATTGTTATTCCTCCTCCCAACTAATCCCTTTTCCCTACACTTTCCCCAAACCTCCTGCAGGGAAAATTGTGTGAAGGTATTTTCATGTGTTAACTAACAGACTAGCTAATCCTCTGGTTTGAATACCTTTGCTCTGTTTGCAGGGACCAAGAAATTGCCAGGTTACGTTTATTCTCTGACCTATTGAACCACCACAGAGAACAGGACAAATTCTGTTCTTTTCAGTGCTTTAAATCTCTTCTCTACTTTACTTCCCAGACCCAAACAAATAAGGTCTCTATTCATTGTGTGTGTGGTGTTTGCACAGGCCAGTTCCTTAGCCTGTAGATCATATGAGTTATTCAACTCTATGGGAAGGAAAAGGGAAAACAAATGACTAATCAGCCAATTCAGGCTTTCCATAGCCCACACAGTGATGAGGAGATTCAGGGAAATATAAAAAAGCCAGGATACCATGCTGTGGTGCTTACAAATAGTCAATAGGAGGTAGAAAGAGAAGGGAGAAAAGGAATGAAAAGAAAAGTTGCTGCAGCCAAATGCCTCCTAAAATTACCATGTTTTAGCCTGAGTTTATTGTCTTTAGTGTTGTTAATTGAATTTCTTTCCCTACTGTGAACCAGTATGCAAACCTCCCTCCTTCTCCTATGATCAACATTAAATTGTGTTCCCAGTTAAATCAACTCCTTTGATTCATTCATCCATTCAGCAAACACTTACTGAGTTTCAACAGCTTGCAAAGCAGGACACAGAAAGAAAGCATTTGAAGTCTGAGAAAGGGCAGCACAGAATTTAGCCAGCAGCGCTAAGAAGAGAAACTCCTTAAATGTCTTTGAAGGCTCCCACCAAATCTCCTTTTTCCATTTGCCTCATAGGAGTCCACTCTCAGGCATTTGGTTGTCCTAGCCATAGCTGTCAATCAAGAACAGATGTCTGCCTTTGCTGATTTTCCTTCCCCTTTTCTGTTTTTATAGGATTACTAAGTCCTCTACCTCCTGTCAACATTTTTCTGCCTAAGACAGACATTGGGGGAAAATGAGATCAGAATTTGAAAAAGAACCATGATCATTATGATTAATTTAATCATGTTCTATGATTATAAGCATGCACAGTCACATATATATGTGTGCACACAGACACACTTACAGCACACATCACATTCATGTACCCCAGAAAGTGTGTGCTGACACACACCCACACACTCATTCACACACACACAAGCTCCAGTTTACTTTTGTGTATTCTTCATATTCACTACCCTAATATAATGTATGTATTGTAGCACTGTCGTCCTGTTGTTCATCGATTTGTTGGAGCAGGCACCAATAACGTCTCCATTGTTGGACTTGTGGTTACTGTTTTTGGCATATTGAATGTTCCATGGGTAGCTTGCCAGGCTCTGCCGTGCCCTTCATATTCAGTGGACCCTAATATAGTTGTATTGATGAGGCATTTTTTTACAACATATTAGACATGATGTGGCTTATGTTGGAATCAACAGTTCCTTATTTATAGTGCACCTCCATATAAATTGAAAATCATATATATTAAATGCTGTAATAAGATACAGTTGGGGCTGGAGGCTCTTTTTCTAATCACCCCAAATTTTCTGAGTCCTTGAGCAAGTCACATTATTTAGTCCCCTGAACATGCCAGGAGTGATCCCTGTGCACACAGCCAGAGGTAAGCCTTGAGCACTCCTGGATGTGGTCTGCAAACTAAAAATAAATTAAAAATATACAGACACATACAAAAATAAAATTATAAATAGAAATATGTGCCTCACTATATATTTAGAACCAGCCCTATTTGCATGCTTTTTGCTAGCTATATTAATTTGCTAGAGCTACCATATCAAAGTGCCACACATCAATAGGCTTAATAGCACTGTTGTCCCGTTGTTCATCAATTTGCTTGAGTGGGCACCAGTAACGTCTCCATTGTGAGACTTGTTGTTACTGTTTTGGCATATCGAATACACTACGGGGAGCTTGCCAGGCTCTGCCATGTGGGTGGAATACTCTCGGTAGCTTGCCGGGCTCTCCAAGAGGGGATCAGAGAAATCAAACCCAGGTCAGCCGCATACAAGGCAAATGCCTACCCATTGTGCTATTGCTCCAGTCCAATAGGCTTAATAAGAGAAATGAATTTCTTCAGGGTTGGAGAGGCTGGAAGTGAGAGAGCAGATGATATAGTTTGATTTCTTCTGAGGAAATTCTTCCTTGGGCCACCTTGGGCCTGTCCACGCATAAGAACTTTCCTTTGTGTGAGCTCATTCCTGCTGTTTCTTCCTCTTCCTACAGGGGCCTCACTAAAATGCAGATAGATCTTTAAAGACTTTCAAGGACCTTAATATTAAAACTTGCACATATGTGGTAGGCTGCAATTCAGTCCATAACGTAGGTTCCAGGGAAGCAAAAATCAATGGGGCCTAGTCTCTGTGCCTTAAGGAGCAGCTTCTGAGACAGGTTAGTCATCGAGATGGTCTGACTTGACTTGGGCTGTGCTCTAGTGTCTAAAGAACAGCAACAGAGGTGAAAACAGTCCACTGAGGTCACAGGAAGAGATCAGTTAGTCATGAGAAAGGTGGCATTTGTATTGGGTCTTGTCATCTCAAAAAATATTTTGCAGGCTAATGCAGAAAGACAAGGAAATGAGTGGGCCTTTAGAGAGTTGATCATGGGCCCACCTGCAAGGACAGGTCAACAATCTCTAATTATGAACTTCCTGTGATAGTTTGGAGAAGAAAAAATACCTCTGATGCTCTTTAGTCGGTCAAAATCACACTTGACTCTATTTGAGTTGTGATCCCAGATCTTTCCTGGGATCCATGTCTACACTGAGTGTAGCATTGTCCTACCATATCTGGAGGAATCTTCATAATCTGAATTAGAAGCTCCCATGTAGTTGAAATCATTATAGTGTGTTTCTTTCTCTCTGGGCCTACAGTTTCTTTTGGCAAGAATGAAGAAATGTTAGATAGAATCTTCTCTAAGTTTTGTTCAAGGAATCAAATAGACTATGGCAGTGTTCCTTAAATTTGATCAACATGTCCAGAAAAAAACAGATCACAGATCATTTCAGCTTAGATTGTTGATATTATTTAAGAGTATAGACTCAGGAGACACACTGATTTGATGCCATCTACTAGTTATATGGAGCAATAGCCTAGAGGCTAGGACTTTTGCCTTACATGCGGCTGACCTGGGTTCGTTCCTCTGAGAGCCTGGCAAGCTACTGAGAATATCTTGCCCCCATGGAAGAGCCTGGCAAGCTCCCCATGGCGTATTCGATATGCCAAAAACAGTAACAGCAAGTCTCACAATAGAGACATTACTGGTGCCCGCTCGAGCAAATCTATGAGCAACAGAATGACAGTGACAGTACTAGTTATGTGATCTTGGCTGAATCACTAAACTTATCTTTGTTAAAATGCCTTCTTATTTTAAAATGATGATTCTAATGACACCTTCGTTCATAATAGTGATATGCTAATTGAATGAATTAATATTGGCAAAGCTCTTAAAACATATATTAATGATCTATGTATCTATGTATCTATCTATCTATCTATCTACCTATCTATCTAAAACACTTGCTTTTTTGGTCACACCTGGCGATGCACAGGGGTTACTCCTGGCTCATGCACTCAGGAATTACTCCTTGCGGTGCTCAGGAGACCACATGGGATGCTGGGAATTGAACCCGGGTTAGCCGTGTGCAAGGCAAATGTCCTACTCGCTGTGCTCCAGCCCCAGTGTTGTACATATTTTAAGTAAAAAATTTTATAAGTGTATATATAACTCTAGGAATAAAATATTTGTTCAAATAACTTTCAGTAAGTATAAAACAACTCAGTTAAAACTTATTAGCTATAAAACATAATACAAAAATAATAAAACTCAAATTTATAATATTAATTTATTGTGAGAGATAATGTTGTTTTTGCTGAAATTATCTAAATTGAAGACCTTGCCTTAGACCTAGTTTTATGGTGATTTTAAGAAAGTATTATGATTTTAATACTTGCACAGAGGAAGTTTAGGTCCAGAGTGAGCTTTTCGGAATGTTATAAATACCATTAAGATTCTTTGCTAGGTCAGGACTATCAGATCTCATTCTTTATCAATACTTTGATAGTGAGCATTCTTGGAATGCCAATTTTCATTAAAGATAATGTCAACATTACATTATAAGAGAAACCTACAGGAAATGTTCTGCAAATCACTAAGTTGTTCAAGTCAGAGATTTGGAAGCCATTCATGATTCCTCTTTATTTTCATTCTTTGACTGAGCAAGTGTACCTCTAATATATCCCTAAAACTGTCATCCCCTTTTTATTTCCTCCTAAATGTATAAACTCCTAAGAATGTGTATTCAGACCCATGGAGCCAGAGACCCTAATTTGAATAACATCCTTGTTTATAATCTATTATAAATAGATTATAAATATAATCTATTCCATCCTTGTTTATAATCTATAGGAAGATGACAGAAGAAGGTTGTTATGGGGTCAGAGAGATAGGACAGTGAGTGAAGTGCTTTCCTTGCATGCAGTTGATCTGAGTCTGATCCCTGGCACCACATATGCCCTTCTGAATACCTCCATAAATGGTCTCTACATGTACTTACTCAGGCTAAAACAGGTTTACTTTTTTTCTTTTTTGTGGTAGTGGTGGTGGTGGTGGGGAGGTTGCACACACAGCAGTACTCAGGGCTTACTCCTGGCTCTGCTCTCAGGGATCACTCTTGGGATGGGGACTCAGAAGACCATATGGGATGATGGGAATCAAGCATGTGTTGGCCACGTGTAAGGCTCTGTGCCTAGCCTGCTGTACTATTGCTCTAGTCCCGCGAAGCAGATTTACTTTTATCTTGTGTATATACTATTCATAGGGTAAATTTTGGTGCACATCTAGAGTAAGAATCTTCACCCTCAATGGAGAACAGACAGTAGCCAAACAGGATTTGTCTGAGGTTCACTATCTTCAGTAACTGTAACTGAAGAAAATCAAGACTGAGTGAGAAAGTGAGGCAGAATGAGCTTCCAGTTAAGCTGTCCAACTAATCCAATCTAGTGGTGACAAACCCTGGCATCCTCACAAGTTAAAGGGAAGTTCTGCCATCTTAAATAAAGCATGTGCCACCCAGTAGCTTCATGCATTCAACCAGGTATGTGTAGACCAATGCAACATGTCCAGCTCCAGAATGAACAGAACAAGAGACATGAGACATTCACTGGTAACAGATAAGGAAGCTTCATGACTGGATGGATGCTTTCGAATCCCACCCATGAGAGCTTAAGACCCAAAGCCAAGGATCAGACCTCTCTTTCTCTGCAGAGGCTGCCACCTTAAGGAGCCCACGCCAAAGTCTGTGTCTCCCTCATTCATTCCGTTTCTAAGTTAACCTTAAGATTGTTAGAAAAAAGACTATCTGCTTGTTCTGGAGTGCTTGCTCTCTTATAATTTGTCAAAATGAAACTGTTGTTATCATCGCTGGTTTGTTATGTGTAACTCTGGATATATTTCGCAGTTCTTTGTCACTTATTGGGACAGTGCCAAGATTTCCAGCACGGCTAGATTTCAGGGTGGCACTGGCCTAGGGGAGGCTGCAAAGAGAAAACTCAGACTAGTCTTTTCTTCCCCTGGCTATTTCTTCTCCTGCCACACAGGATAGGAAAACTAAACATAAGCTTTTGAAATTCTAAGTTTTTGCTCCATCCTGCTTCCCTCAGATGTGGTACTATTACTTCCCGACCTAGCTTTAGCTCCTGTGCCATTCTGAGAAGGTGATCTTTCTGCCCAAGTGATCATCCTAGTTTCTCTTGGGTTGGACAAATCAATTAGCTTTTTGTAAACACTGCTCTGCCCTATCATTCTTTTCATGCCAAGAGCAAGAACCCATCTCCTGTGGAAAATTTCCTGCATACCGAACTGTTCTTCCTTCTCCCATAGAGCAGGCTTGCTTTCCTTCTATGGATATTTTTTTCTCTCTTAAGAAACTACCCTTTTATTTATTGTTGGAGTGCAAGGAGCAGGGTCGGAGGGGAAGGGGGTGCCCAGGGCAGACAAGGGGTCCTGGGGGCCGCGGCCCCACCCGGGCGGCCCCCGCGTCCTGCCGAGAAAAAAAATTTGTGCTCCACCTGCCAAGTTTCAGAACAATCCCTCATTGTTGGTTTCTCCTGGGCCAGAGGCCCCCTGTCTTTTCGGGCATGGAAGGTGTTTTTCCTGATGTGTCGGGTCCAGGAGCTTTCGCTGACGTGAGTTCCACTGATGGCTGTTACATTCACCCCAGACATCTGGAGAT
The DNA here is from genome assembly GCF_027595985.1 of Sorex araneus. NCBI lineage: Eukaryota > Metazoa > Chordata > Mammalia > Eulipotyphla > Soricidae > Sorex > Sorex araneus. The sequence continues at coordinate 114,595,541 of NC_073304.1, forward strand.
GCTGGAGTTGAATCTGGCCTCTGCCACCCTCCTCCACGGAGAACAGAAGACAAGGGACTTCTCATGTGTATAGGAACCCCAAAACTCTCAGGACAGAAGATGGCACTCTCAGCAGTGTGAGGTGCTGTGGTGTGGGGAACATGGGGTCTGGAGACCTTCAGAACTGAGTTGGTTGGAGACATCATACTGCGGGAAGGCACAGCCTCTCCTGTGTCACCTCACCCTGTTCGCTCTCGGGAAGCTGGCTCTGGAGCACTGTGCACTGGGTGTCCCTCCGCACAGAGGTGAGTGGGGCGAGCCCCAGGCAGCACGGACACCCGGACACAGTTCACCAGGTTATTCTCTGACCCGAGGCCCAGCAGGGTGTGGGCAGAGCCAGAGGTGCTGAACTCTCTCATCCCCTCCAGCCCTTGGCGGGTGAAAGCAAGTTGATTCCACCAGAGGTGGCCTTCTCTTGGCACACGGGGGCCTCGAGAATGAAGGCAGCACCATTGGGATCCGGGGTCACCCCAACCCCCACTCCACTCCACCCTGTCCCCCCCTCCTGATCTAGGCTGGTGATTGATCTGGGCTGGTGATTCGAGGGAGGGGGTCAGAGGCAGGGATGGGGAGTGTCAGGAGTTGGGTTGAGGGTGGGCCACAGAGCTCCACCAGGGGGTCCCAGTTCCTTCTGGAGTCCAACTTTGGTTCTCACACTCAAGGACTGCCCCCCTCCGCCCTGCTCCCCCAAATGTCAGGAGAAGACAACCAGCAGTCTCCATTGAACAGGAGGGAATCTAGTGGTCAACAAGGAGGTCCGGAAGCACCAGAGTTTTGGGGGAACAGGGCGGGAGGAAGTTTGGGGGGCTGTGTCAGCACCAAGCTGGAAGTCCTTCGTATAGGGTGCAGGGATGCTAAACTTCCGCTGCACCCCCCAAGAGAGGAGGGGAGCGGTTTGGGGTTTCCTGGGGGCTAAAGAAGGAAGGAGATTCCTCTTGTCTGACTGTGAGGCAGTTGCAGGGGAAGATAAATAGGGCAGCTGAAGCCTCCTCACCACTAGTGCCCCTGTGCCACTGGAGGGTCCCGACTGTCCCCCTCCTGTGACCCCTGAGACTCTCAGCTACGGAAGCAGACAGGCCCCAGCTGGAAGCTGGACTTCTGGCCAGGCTCTCCGAAGCTGGCGGCCTCACGTCGAGCAGCAGCAGGACTGTCCTCCCTGGTGGTGCTGAGTTCCAGGGTCTCGGCCTGACCCTTCTAGAGCCTCGGGTGTGGGCAGGGGGGCAGGGGCGCACTCCCCGTGCCCTCCCACCACCCGCTCAGGGACTCCCCCCTCCTGCTCGGTCCCAACAGCCTTCAAAGCATGCCGTGAGTTTGACTCTAGGTTCCTAGGTACTGCATTGACAGAGGGGGATCCAGCCATCAGGCTTCTGGGGGCTGCATTGGGACCAAAGACTGGACTTCTCTACTGGCTTGCCTCATTGCCAGGGGAAAGGGAACAGGTTTATAAGACTTGGTAGACACTACCTAACCACGAGACAATTTAAAATGATCAAAATAACACTATATATATTGAGAAATACGTAACTTCTCTGTCCCTCCAGTAAAACACCTTAATCTTCCTGAATATTACATTGAGGTTATTAACATACAGCATGCCTAGAGCTATGAGTTTTCTACAAACCACTTTCTTTTTGCCTCAAAAGATTTCAAGATCAAAATGCAATTGGCTCTCTGCCGAGATGTGACCCTGGTGCCACATGTGTGCGGCCTCTCTGCAGCTGCGCGAGCATGATTCCAGAGGCCAGTTAAACTACTTTTGGTACCGGCAGCATCTTGCAGAAATATGTCTAGACTGTGAAATAAGCCACAGCCCCATGCCTGCCCAGGAGGGGAAAGGTTTTTCTCTCTCGCCTTTTCCTTGCCGGGAGGTGGGGGAAGGACGTGGTGATCGTCAGCTTATGAGGACCACTAATGAGAGGTACAAGCTTGCAATGATCCATTTTCTGCCAGAAATTTCCCTGGACTTAGTTACTAAAATACAGAAATCCAAGACTGCATGGCTGTGATAGCGGCCTCGTGACCGCATATCTCTTCAAGTCTGATTCTAGGGGGGAAACTCCAAACAATAATAGTGAGTTTTTTGTTGAAATATTGAATGTAACCAACCAAAGTAAAGAGAAAGTAAAGTGAAATTTATCAGTTACACAGGCGGGGGTGGGGAGCTAGGGAGGCTGGGTGTGTGTGAGGTATACTGGGTTTTTTTTGGTGGTGGAATATGAGCACTGGTGAAGGGATGATTGTTTGAGCATTGTAAAACTGAGACTTAAGCTTGAAAGCTTTGTAATTTTCCACATGGTGATTCAATAAAAATATTAATTAAAAAATGCAATCATGAAAAAAAATAAAGAAACTACCCTTTTTTGTTGTTGTTTGGTTTGTTTGGGGCAAATCCTTTAGTGTTCAGAACTTACTCCTGGCTCTGTGCCCAGGGATTACCCCTGGTGGGACTCTTGGAACTTTTTCAGGTGCTGGGGAATGAATCTGTGTCAGCTGCATACAAAGCAAGCATGCTACCCTCTATGCTATTGCCCCAGCCCCAAGAAACTGCCCTTTTGGGCAAGTCATACTTGAATTCTTTCTGAAGTAGAAATGCAATCCCAGAAAACCATGAGTCCATCACTTGATCCCTCCATGGAGCTGTCTTTTCTTACACCGAAAGGACAGTGTGACTCTGGGGACAATGAGTTCTGTAAGGCCATCATGTGCTTGGCCTTACTCTCAGCTTTGTACCTTGCTCACAGTTCTCAAAACCTGAGTGGACTATAGTTCTTTAAACCCACTGATAAGCAATATGAAGCAGAAGCTAATTACTTTGAATACCTTGTCCATGGTCACAGAGCTAGTAACTAGCTAGGTGGTACTAGGAACAGGCAAAGCAAAATTGAGCAGTTCATTGCTTATTTCTACTAATATCACTAATATCTGAGGCTTTGGTGCATTTACTGCCTCCCTGATTTATTCTGTGGCATTGCAACTGCCAAGGTCTCGTCTACACATAATATTTTGTAGCCATTATCTAGTAATGTTTCTTTACTGTATGTGTCTCCTTGATGTCTTTTGAGCTGGTTGTTTCTTCTATACCTTCCTATACCTTCACAAACACCTCTAAAAGCCAATGGACCACCAGCATTCATCTGTGGTTCCTTGAAATACAATTCTACGCACCTCCCCACCAACATTCAAACTACTCCTGGAATTTTGACTTCTTTGTGGGTAAATTATCATCACAAAATTACCCTCCACCATGCAGTGCTGACAATGCTATCATCTGTCAGCAAATGAGTGGACTCGCTCCTGCACAAGCTGTCTGATCCACAATCGACAAATTCAGGTTGTTTATTTCAGGCCTTCAAACTGGACACAGATAGGAGAGATCTCCCCAACCCACAGGTCTATGCTCTTGTTTGCAGCTTTTCTGTCCACATATTGAGACTCAGATGGACACAACAAAGGTGGGAGGAAAATGTCATAAGACAAAATGCCTTTGCCAGATCTACAAAGAACGATGCATGTTTTGTAAATATTCCTGGTAACCAATAATCATATCTTCTTCTGTACTTCTTATCATTGATGAATGTGGTTTCAGAGTATCCTGGAGAGCAATCTTCTGCATCATCAACATTTAATCAGTTTATCTAATCAGTGGATAAGAGCAAGGTTAATTTGGGAACAAAAAGAGTAAAATTTCTCCATATACTCTTTTTTAAAAAAAATTTTATTAGTGAATCACCATGAGGTACAGTTACAGACTTAAAAACTTTCATGCTTACATTTCAGTCCTACAGTGGTCGAGTGCCCATTCCTCCATCAGTGCCCATTTTCCACCACCAATGGTCCCAGCATCCTTCCCACTACCCCTTCTCCATATATTCTTAATACTAATCATCTACCTCATATTTTCCCATCTACCCCCACACCCTGCCCCCCACACATGTGCACATGCATGCATAGACACTGTATCATGGAAAATTTCCAAAATACAGAAAAGTTGAAACACTTTTTAGTGAACCACCGATACCCCTACTACTTAGATACCATACTTGCTTTAAGCCATCTTTCCATCTGTTCCCCTCTATTCAATAATTCAATTATCAATCTAATTATAGCAAGCCTATCCTAAATAATTTTCAAATTTTGATACCCATCACTGTATATACTTCAGTGCATTTATTATTGATTATCTGTACTTTTCTCTTTTTACTTTAAGATAAAATTTGCATACAATATAATGAACAAAAGATTGTTCATTATAAGATATGTTTTGACACATATATACATCGGGATAATTTGAGCAGCTATAGAATAAGACCATTGCTCCAGAAACTTCCTGCCATACCTCAGGCAAAACTCAACACTGTCTTTGAGGCAATTACTGCTTTGAGTTTTCCTCACTGTAGATTAGTTCTATTTGCTCGATAACAGCATTTCTTAATCTTTTCCTAACCATGGCCATCTTTCTGACATTTTCTTCCTATGGCATCCCCTGTATTAAGTTTGGTCTCCTGGTCTTGTGCTGTGGGCCTCCATATATGTGACTTTTTTTTCACTTGTGCACCCTTGGAATGTCCTGGGGCCCGCAGGGTCATATGGCCCTGGTTGATAAATGGTGCCCCAGAGAATCATATACATGGAATCAGAGAGCAGGTATAAAGTTTGTATAAGGTTTCTTTCCTCAGCATAATGTTTTGCTTTGTTTGTGGAGATTCATCCATAATTCATTCCTTTTTTACTGCTGGATAGTATCCTCCACATATGGATACACTGCGTTTCTTTTTGCCATCCATTTGTTAATGAAAAAATGCTTGGGCTGTTTTAGAGTTTGGCTAGGGTGGATAATACTGTCATGAATATTTCTGTCTTAGTCTTAGCATAAATAAGTATTTTTTAAATAAATTTTCATTTTATAAAGTGTTACTTCTAAATATTTCTTCCAAATAAGTTACTTCTAATATTATACTTCTAAACAGTTCTAAGTAGAATTACTGTAAGCAATAATAGCAGCAATAGTATGTTTGATTTGATAGGAAATTGCAAACCTTTTTCATTTCCAATAACACTTATCTCAATTAATATAGTCTCATCAACAAACTTGAGTGTTCTGTTTACTCTATATCATCACCAACTTTGGCCATTGTCAGCCTTTCTTAATTTTATCCTTTCTGGCTTGGTTTGAGTACCTTGCTGAGGTCTAAATATATCTCCAAGATGAACGATACTCAGTTACCACTCAGAGACATTTTTTTTTCAAAAATACGTTTTCAAATCTTTTACCTATTTTTAAAAAAGAGACAGCACCTGGTCAAACACTGGTCTCCATTTCAAGGATACACATTCACAACCTGTACATGTGCATATTCTAGAAGCCCCAGTCCATTCTTGCTTCTCACCCCTTGCCCACGCTCAAAAGAACCTGAAAAGATAATTTTTGAATAAATGTTGCTTGCACTTCTCATTTGCTGGGTGCTGCCAACAGGCAGCAGGAACTGACGGCTTGTTAGTGAAGCCTGGCCCCTTTGTGAGATGTTTTCAGAATGATTGATTTACAATAAAGTGGTTCCTGGTGGGTGCATGCAGGTGGAACTGATGCGGATCGATTCCAGTGGCGCTAACTAATCAGCTGTTTAAAGTGGCAGGGAGAACGCTCAGTGACAGACACAGTGCAACCATCATTTTCCCCCAAGATTACAAATTAACTTATTCAGGTTTGCTGGGGTGTGTGACAACCTGGAGTCCAGCCACGAAGAGAGGAGGGAGGCTGTGTCTTCAGGGAGGCCTCTCTGGGTCCTGCCTGCCCATAAAGCTGGGCTTGGGCAAACAGAATGCTTGCTGGAGGGAATAAAGCTCATTTGGGGGAGCCAGCAGGACACTGTCCTGTGTAGCCTCTCGTGTTCAGGCACAAGTCCTCACCCTGTTACAACTTTGTCTGAGAAAACAAGTTCTAGCCTCTTTCAACTTTCTATTTCACAAGGGGAAAAAAAAAATAACAAACCCTGAGGTCTATAACATCATCTCTCTAAATCTCTACATAGTCACAAACCTGAAGCCTTCTTCCCTTGGAGGTTTGATTTTATAAGCACAAATGATATCAATGGCTTTTGAAAGAAGGTTGTGTATGATTTTTTACAAATTGTCTTGGCCGGGATGAAGTTCTCTGCATACAGAAATGTTAATCTGGGCATTAGAATGGGAAAGTCTTGAGTTTCTGATGATCCTTTCAGCACAGCGGGTAGGGTGTTTGCCTTGCACACGGCCGACCTGGGTTCAATTCCTCCATCTCTCTCGGAGAGCCCGGGATGTATCCTGCCTGCATAGGATACCGAGAGTATCCTGCCTGCACAGCAGAGCCTGGCAAGCTACCCGTGGCATATTTGATATGCCAAAAACAGTAAAAACAAGTCTCACAATGGAGATGTACTGATGCCCACTCGAGCAAATTGATGAATGGGAAGACAGTGCTACAGTGCTACAGTGCCTTTCATATCTTATAAGGACCTTTAGATTTTCCTGGAGTTTCTCCTTTCCTGAGTGGTTCATGCTTCTCTGGGTCTTGGTTTTGGCAACTGTTAGGTGCCTCAGTTTCTTTGGATATGCAAATCCATAGAGCTCAGGATTTGCATCTCTAAGGGATATGATCTTCATGCCTCTGGGCTACTTTGAGGCTGGGAAATTTCTTCTGTTTTTCATTTTTTCCCCAAAAGCTCATTACAAGCATCCCCTTATCTATCTGCCTAGAATTGTTTCACTAGGTTCCAGGAAGGGCTGGAGCTATAGCACAGCCACAGGGCATTTGCCTTGCATGTGGCTGACCCAGGTTCGAATCCTCCGCTCCTCTCGGAGAGCCTAGCAAGCTACCGAGAGTATCTCACCCGCACGGCAGAGCCTGGCAAGCTACCCATGGCATATTTGATATGCCAAAAACAGTAACAAGTCTCAAAACGGAGACTTTACTGGTGCCTGCTCAAGCAGATCAATAAGCAATGGGATGACAGTGAGAGTGATAGGTTCCAGGAAATGAATGCATCCAGGAAATGCATCTGACCCTCTGGATTGTGCTTCCTAATTGGATTCTACTGTGGCATGTGCCCCCTAGAGATCACTGGCACACACTCCAGTTAAATGGAGTTGCTGACCAACAACCCCCCTCCCCCACCTCCAAGGCAGGGTGTAGAGTGGGTATTTGCTTAATACAGCTCAAGTGCCAGACTAATGAGCTTGTCCCTAGGAAATCTGTTTAGCTGGCTCTCAGGAATTTACAGGTCGGGTTCCTTGACTGGAGTGAAGGATCAAGTTCAGTTCTTATTTTATCTGAGTGGTACATCTGGAGATGACATGGATATTATGCATCTTTCCCCCACACCTGCCTTTGCAACTCATATCTGGCTGTTTCTAAATTCTATCCTTTATAGTTAATCTATGATCTAGTGAGGGGGTCTCCTAAGTTCTGTGAGCTGTTCTAGAAAATTATAAATTCACTCACAAGTACAAGCAACAACTCTCACTTATGACTGGATCCTGAGATTTAAAAGAAGCCTGTGAAAGCTGATTTGTTAGAGAAATTGTCAGGATACAACTTCTGAGCAGCTGGTAGTGTTGGGAGACTGAGACCTTAGCCCATAGAATCATCAGCCGCCAGGGTCTGGTTCCACTGCTTCTGAGGGACAGTCACAGTTTGAGAAAGAACTCTTATTGACAAGCTGGCTGGTTGGAGAAGGCAAGGCTCTTGTCCCCAACAGGGAACATATATTTAGTTAGGAAGGATAGGGTGCAGACTGCTGGGCATGGGAGCGCATGATGATTCCCTCTTGGGCTGGTTCCCTGAGGGTGGCACACTTTCTTTTTTTTTTTTTTAAATTTTATTTTATTGAATCACCGTGAGATAGTTACAAGCTTTCATGTTTGGGTTACATTCTCACAATGATCAAACACTCATCCCTCCACCAGCGCACATTCCCTACCACCGATATCCCGGGTATACCCCCCTTTCCCACCCTCCCCCTGCCTCCATGACAGACAATATTCCCCATACTCTCTCTCTTCTTTTGGGCATTATGGCTTGCAACACAGACACTGAGAGGTCATCAAGTTTGGTCCATTATCTACTTTCGGCATGCATCTCCCATCCCAACTGGTTCCTCCAGCCATCATTTTCTTAGTGATTTCTTCCCTTCTCTATTCCATCTGCCTTCTCCCCTCCGCTCATGAAGCAGTCTTCCAGCTATGGGGCAATCCTCCTGGCCCTTGTATCTACTGACCTTGGGTGTCAGCCTCATGTGATGTTATTCTATACTCCACAAATGCAAACTATCCCTCTTAAGACCTGCAAGAGGATCATGGAAAATACCCTCATGCTTTTGCTCAGATTTAAGTGCTGAGAATGTGAATCTCCCCCATGCTTTCTTGACTCTGCTCACTTCTCTCCATGCTGAGGTTTCTTAGACCTTAGATTCCCTGCACTGCCTTTTAGCATCAGAGATTCTGCTTGAGCAATGGGCAAAAAAGTCAGATTCCATTTAAAAAGAGGAAAATATAGGGGGGGCACTTGTTTTATGAGGTGCTGAGATATTTCAAGAGCAAATTAAGACACAGTGAGGCAAGATAGGTGGCTTAAAGGATCTGGAGCACATGCATGCATTGCCTAAGTGAGCCCCACCTTCAACCCCGGCACTGCATATGGCTCCTGAGCTTCACCCATGTGATCCCAACATTAGTAGCACTATAGCACTGTCCTCCTGTTGTTCATCAATTTGCTCAAGCGGGCACCAGTAATGTCTCCATTGTGAGACTTGTTACTGTTTTTGGCATTCGAATACGCCACGGGTAGCTTGCCAGGTTCTGCCGGGCAGGCGGGATACTCTCGGTAGCTTGCGGGGCTCTCTGAGAGGGACGGAGGAATTGAACCTGGATCAGCCAAGGGGAGGCACACTTTCTTTTTTTTTTTTAAGTGAATTTTTTTTTATTAGTTTATTTTTAATTAGAGAGTCATCGTGAGGGTACAGTTACAGATCCATACATCTTTGTGCTCATGTTTCCCCCATACAAAGTTCGATAACCCATCCCTTCACCAGTGCCCATTCTCCACCACCAGTAAACCCAACATCCCTCCCCCCCTCCCCAGTCCCGTCTCCCCCCACCCCACACTGCCACTATGGCAGGGTCTTCCCTTTTGTTCTCTCTCTCTGATTAGGTGTTGTGGTTTGCAATAAAGGTGTTGAGTGGCCATTGTGTTCAGTCTCTAGTCTGTATTCGGCCCACATCACCCTTCCCCCACATGACCTCCGACCACATTTTACTTGGTGGTCCCTTCCCTGAGTTACCCAGAATGAGAGACCAGCCTCCAAGCCATGGAGACAACCTCCTGGTACTTATTTCTACTATTCTTGGGCGTTAGTCTTATAGTCTATTATTCTATATTCCACAGATGAGTGCAATCTTTCTATGTCTGTCTCTCTCTTTCTGACTCATTTCACTTAGCATGATACTTTCCATGTTGATCCACTTATATGCAAACGTCATGACCTCATTTTTTCTAACAGCTGCATAGTATTCCATTGTATAGATGTACCAGAGTTTCTTCAACCAGTCATCTGTTCTAGGGCACTCGGGTTTTTTCCAGATTCTGGCTATTGTAAACAGTGCTGCGGTGAACATATAAGTGCATATGTCACTTCGACTATACTTTTTGGCTTTTCTGGGATATATTCCCAGCAGTGGTATTGCTGGATCAAATGGGAGCTCAACCTCTAGTTTTTTGAGAATCGTCCACATTGTTTTCCAAACTACAAAGCGGTAACAATTAAAACAACATGGTACTGGAACAAAGGCAGAGCTGCAGACCAATGGAACAGGGTGGAATATCCCCACATACAACCTCAAATGTATGATCATCTAATCTTTGATAAAGGAGCAAGAGATGTGAAGTGGAGCAAGGAAAGCCTCTTTAACAAATGGTGCTGGCACAACTGGACAACCACATGCAAAAAAATGGGCTTAGAACTCGACCTGACACCATGCACAAAAGTCAGATCAAAATGGATTAAAGACCTCAACATCAGACCACAAACCATAAGGTACATTGAAGACAAGGTCGGCAAAATCCTCTACAATATTGAAGATAAAGGTATCTTCAAAGATGACACAGAACTAAGCAATCTAGTAAAAACAGAGATCAATAAATGGGACTACATTAAACTAACAAGCTTCTGCACCGCAAAAGATACAGTGACCAGAATACAAAGACTATCCACAGAATGGGAAAGGATATTTACACAATACCCATCAGATAAGGGGTTGATATCAATGGTATATAAAGCACTGGTTGAACTCTACAAGAAGAAAACATCCAACCCCATCAAAAAATGGGGCAAAGAAATGAACAGAAACTTTACCAAGGAAGAGATACGAATGGCCAAAAGGCACATGAAAAAGTGCTCTGCATCACTAATCATCAGAGAGATGCGATCAAAACAACCATGAGATACCAACTCACACCACAGAGACTAGCACACATCCAAAAGAACAAAAGCAACCGCTGTTGGAGAGGATGTGGGGAGAAAGGGACCCTTCTACACTGCTGGTGGGAATGCCGGCTAGTTCAGCCCTTTTGGAAAACAATATGGACTATTCTCAAAAACTAGGGGAGGCACACTTTCAATGGAACTAAAAACAAAGGTCTCTGTTTGTTCTTGTTTGGGGGCTGCATCTGGAGGTGCTCTGGGGCTACTGTCAGCTCCATGCTCAGGTAATTCACAGGAGTGCTCAGGAGATCATGCGGTGCCAGGAATTGAATGGAGGTTGACTTCTGTGGGGCATATGGCCATGGTTATGTTGAATGCTAGTTGCCTTTGGGTCTAGTTTCCAACCACACTGGACTCTGGGCCTGCCATGATTCAGTGAAGCTTATGTAACTGCTAGTAATGTAACCACAAGTGTGCTGGCATAGGGGCATAACCAATTTCTCTGGCCCTGCACTGGCTTTGTTCACACTATATAGTGTCTGCCCGACCCAAACACCTGAAGTCTGGAAACATGTCAGACATACCTGTGGCTCCTCACCTTTGAATTGGGGTGAACCTTATTTCTAGCACAGGGCAGGTACCCAACAACCATTTTGCAAATAAAGATTTCTAATTAGGGGCTTTGCCCTCATATCCTTTAGGATATGGGAAGGGCGATGTTTTCAGAAGTTTCAACTATCCCTGCCCTGGCTGATTTCTATCATTTTTGGGAGGATGGGGCCATACCCCATGGTGCTCAGGATTTACTCCTGGCTCTGTGTTCAGAGATCACTCCTGGTAAGACTCAGGTAAGACATATGGAGTCCCAAGGGACCAACCCTGGATCGGCCATGTAAGGCAGTTAGTACCTGCTGTACTAACTTTCTAGTCCCAGTTTCTGCTTTCTAGTATTGGATTCAACTCTAAATTTCTCTGGGTCGACTTTAGAACCTGACACTCTATCTGAGCAGATTATATCAGAATTGAGTTGACTTCTTGGTGAACAGTACTGGTGAACAGTACTGCTGCTCACCAATAGCTTTATTAGTGTGACGAGACCTCTAGACACTTGTATTGGATTTGGGAAAGAGAAACCCTACACAAAAACTTTCTTATATCTGTATTTTTTCTAGTTATACCTTTAGCCTGTGTATAAGGGCTATAATCTCATACACAAGAAACTAGAAATAAAAAGACACCCTCAAGGAGAATGCTAAGACCTGAATTCAGAAGCAGTTCTTCGGATTTTAGTATTTCCGATTACAAATCTGGAAACCTGAATTAATGGATAAATAATAAATGTGTTGTATGAGGTGTCTGGAATTGTATTCCACTCTTAGAAGTGAATCTATTAACACACTCCTAATTCCTGCTTCAATCAGATTGCTTCTTCGGAACTTAAAACTACAATTCTAAAGTGCTACTGGAGAAAGGCCTAGAGAGAGCAGGAGCAGGCTGCAACCCAATATTAAAACTTAGTGTAAAACCCAATAATTAAGTCAGTGTGTCCCCGGGGGTAAACAAACAGACAAATGAAGTGTAATAGGTGGCAGTGTAACAGACTCTAGTGTTTGAAAAGCAAAATATGATAAAGGAGGCATCAAAACTTGTAGGGAGAGAGTGGGAAAGATTAATCAACAATGGGCTCTGTAGCAATTGGAAAGTTATAAAAGGATAGATTTAGGTCCCTAACAGATGCATTCTCTAAAGGAAATACCAAGTAATTCCATATTTGACTGTAGAAATTTAAATCTTAAAAGTCTTCAAACATTTGGGTGATTATTTAAATCTTTGAGTGAAGAAAGACTGAGCATCAAAGTACATAATCATCAAGGAAAGTGGATTTATAAAATTTATAAGTGGATTTATAACATTTCATAAAATTGAGGTGTACTAAACAACACAAAGATTAATGACCAAAACATATTAAGAGGACTGCCTGAAATATCATAAAGACCATTTCATTTACAAAATATTATATAAATAGATTAAAGCACCTTCGAAAGAAGTCTCAGTGGAAACACTGAAGCCAAAGATAGGATGAGAAGTTAAATTGGATTTTAAAAAAATACTAACTTACCTTTTCTTCCTAATTTTACCACTTCAGATTCCAAATTGAGATAATAAAATGATATATTGTTGTCTGTCCAACTAGCAAACCCAGAAATATTTTATGTTAGCAATTTTATGATCAATCAGATACTCATACATTTACCAATGAAGATTAAATTGTACATTCTGTACTATCTGCCTACATGCTACCCCACTGATATCTTTACTTTTATCTCATATTGTTTTTTTCTTTGCTCTATGTTCTAGAACATTCTCTTTCCGCCAAACCATTTGTTGCCACACAGATTTTCTATCTAAGTAAAAACCTCTCTCCCCTCCCCTCACTTCCTCTTCCCCTTTCCCTTCTCTATTTCTGCCTTCCCTGCTTTCTTGCACTTATGGCCTTTCATTGTCCTTCAGCATCCCTTCTTCCATGGCGCTCCCTCTCCCCTCCCACTCTCTCTCTACTGCTTCTTCTTCTCAGTGCTGACTAGTTACAACTTGGTTTTGAAATTTCAGGTCAAATATGTCTGGCTCATGGTCCTTGCTTTCTCCCTCAGTCTAAAGTCTAAAGAAGAGATTTCCTGTGAAATCTTTGTAAGCTGAAATGGCTAAAACCAAGGAAGCAGGAAGCAATTGCCATTAATTTGGACAAAAATAGTTTGAACATCCAGAGGCCCAAATAACCTACCAACTCACACCAAATAACTCATAAAGCCTAAAGTAACACTGTAGCGCATATGTACAAAGTAGTTGCCAGGGGGGAGTTTGGTGGAAGCAGGAGTGTTGCTCTCGGTGCTTGCTGCTTCTGAAATAACTCACTGTACAGCAAGCACTAGTGCTGTTTCGCTTTCACCTTTTGTCATAAAGGGAAAAGAAAAAAGAAAATTCAAAAATTCTTCTGAATTTCTTTTCATTAGCACAAGTAGGTATTAGTGAAGGTGTTTCATAAAACTCAAACCTTTTATTTTATTTATTGAATCACAGTGAGATACCCATTTATAATAAAGTTTTTGATGGTTGGGTTTCAGTCCTATAATGTTCCAACACCTGTCTCTTCACCAGTGAACATTCCCCACCACCAATGACCCCAGTTTCCCTCACATTCCCATCCCCCACCATGCCAGGTACTTTCTCTCTCTCTCTCTCTCTCTCTCTCTCTCTCTCTCTCCTTGTCCTCTCTCCCCCTCCCTCTCTCTCAAACTCAAACTTTGAATAGGGAAAGACAAGCATCCAAAGAGTAAAGAATAACTTTAAATAACCTAAAAATATTTGCTCTGTATGCCTTGTAACTTTCCCTCTCACACTAATCACAATCTATGTATTTTTAATTTATATATCTCAAATTAAATTAAGGATTACACAAGATCTGTTAACTGTAATCACTATTGAATCCTCAGCATTACCAAAGTGTCAGAAAATAAGAAAATTGGCACATTCTACTCCGAAATTATCTGATTCCAATTTTGGGGTGTATACTTCCTTTTTTTTACTTTATATGTCATTCTTCTTTCTCTGGAGGGTTCTTTCTCTCTTGAGTGTGTTTTCTTACCTCCTTATTTTAACATAATTTTTTACTTTAAAAAAAGAGCACATATTGAATGTTTTTACTAACACCCCAAAAGTCAATTAGAATAAACTGGCTTAAACAAAGCATTCTTATTAAATCTAATGTAGTATCTTGAGTGTTTTGATTTTGTTTTAAAACAGGATGGTGTAGGTAGAAATGGGTTAAGGATCCTGGGCTCAAATGGTAAAAGAAAGTCTTCAGTATGAACTTCATAGGGAATAGCAAAGTTTATGATGTAATAGTTTCAGATTGCTGGACATAAGAAAGTATTTAAGCAAAGCTAAATAAAAATAGTTTCATATGTGAGCTATTTTGCCCAAGACTAAATCTATTGTTTTATGAGCTATTTTTCCAATTGAACAAATTAATTTTTCATATAATTTAGTTTTCAGAACATTTCTAAATCTGAGTTAAGTAATTTCTTTGGTTTTAGTTTTAGCTAATGCTTTCCTTTAAGAGAGATTAAAATCATATATGTCCTTAAAGACTATGATCCGAGAGGTCTTCTAACCCATTTTGGCACCCAGAGTGGCTTCTTACAGAAATGCATCTAGATTGAGAACTGAGCTAAAATATCCGAAATCCCAAACTACGCAGCCACTATTGTGGCTGTGCGAGCTCATAGAGTCTTCATTCTCAGCAATGGAAAATAAATTATTAAATGATGCCTTTTCAGCAGGCTTGATTGTTGGGGGAAAATTCCAAGTAATAATAGTGAATTCTCTATTGAAATATTGAATGTATTCAAAGTATAGAGAAAATAAAGTGAAGATCATTAGCCACTCAGGTGGGGGAGCTGGGAGGGGGGTATATTGGGGTTCTTGGTGGTGGAACATGTGCACTGGTGAAGTGATGGGTGTTTAATCATTATATGATTGAGATTTAAACCTGAAAGCTTTGTGTTTTTTTTCACAGTGATTCAATAAAATTAAAAAAAAATTAAAAAGAGTAAAATCATATTGATATTATCCTCTACAATCTTGAGAGATAAGTGATGTGGCTATAAGAGACCTCAGTTTTCAGCTGAATAAATGGAATATCATTTTGGCAGTATTATATTAGAGTCCTTTAAAGAGTTCATAGCTAAAAATAATCATTAATACAAAGTTTTATGTATGGAGTTTGGGAGTAAATCTTTGGAAAATCAAGGCTATAACTAAAAGCAATATGACCCCAAATTAGTTCTTGAAAGAAATGAACGATAAGAGCTCATAAAGTAGGGAAAAATTGAAATAAAAAGGAACATTTGTCAAGAATTTTCCATTCTCTCTATATATGTATGTATGTATACACACACAAACACACACACACACACACATATATATATATATACACATATATATATATTGAGGCCACACCTGTGGTACGTCAGGCTTACTCCCGGCTCTGCACCCAGGGATCACTCCTGGAGGGGCTCCGGGGACCATATGGGATGACAAAGACCAAACCTGGGTTGGCCAGTGCTAGCCCTACCCACTGTACTATATCACTTTGGCCCCAAATTCTACTTTTTAAAATGCTTTTTGAGCCACACCTCCAAGTTGCTCCAGATTCTGTTTTCAAGGGTAGTTCCTGGCATTGTTTGGGGATCATATGAGCCACACCTCCAAGTTGCTCCAGATTCTGTTTTCAAGGGTAGTTCCTGGCATTGTTTGGGGATAGCAGGAATAGAATCAGGATCAGCCTCGTGAAAGACTTAAATCTTAACTCTCCGGCCCATCTCCAGTATGCTTTTGATTCATTTATAGAAAAATGTTAAATATCTATTAAAAGATTTGCTTCTTCAAACAAAGACACCACTAAGAAAGAAAATTACAGACCAATATCCCTGATGAACACCGATGCGAAGATTCTCAACAAAATATTAGCAAATAGGATCCAACAACTCATCAAAAAGATCATACATCATGACCAAGTGGGATTCATTCCAGGGATGCAAGGATGGTTTAACATTCGGAAATCAATCAACATAATCCATCATATCAACAAAAGTAAAGATAAAAACCATATGATCATATCAATAGATGCAGAGAAAGCATTTGACAAGATCCAACATCCTTTCATGATGAAAACCCTCACCAAAATGGGGTTTGGAGGAACTTTCCTCAAGATAGTCAAAGCCATCTACCACAAGCCTACGGCAAGCATTATCCTCAACGGGGAAAAACTAAGGGCCTTTCCTCTAAGATCAGGTACAAGACAAGGATGCCCACTCTCACCACTTCTCTTCAATATAGTACTGGAAGTACTTGCGATAGCCATTAGACAAGAAAAAGAGATTAAGGGCATCCAGATAGGAAAGGAAGAAATCAAACTCTCACTATTTGCAGACGATATGATACTATATCTAGAGAAGCCTAAAGCCTCTACTAAGAAACTCTTAGAAACGATAGACTTATACAGTAAACTTGCAGGCTACAAAATCAATACCCAAAAATCCATGGCCTTCCTATACACAAACAATGAGGCAGAGGAAAGGGACATGAAAAAAGCAATCCCATTCACAATCGTGCCCCAGAAAATCAAGTACCTCGGAATCAGCTTAACCAAGGAAGTAAAAGACCTCCTCAAAGAAAACTATAAAACGCTACTCCATGAAATTAAAGAGGACATGAGGAAATGGAAACATATACTTATTATCCATACACTATTATACTTAGAAAACTCTAAAACCTCTACCAAGAAACTCCTAGAAACAATAGACTCGTATAGTAAAGTTGCAGGCTATAAAATCAATACCCAAAAGTCCATGGCTTTCTTATATGCAAATAGCGAGAGAAAAGAAAGCGACATGATAAAAACTATCCCGTTCACAATTGTGCCTCAAAAAATCAAATACCTCGGAATCAGCTTAACTAAGGAGGTAAAGGACTTGTATAATGAAAACTACAAAACACTACTTCAGGAAATAAAAGAAGACATGAGGAAATGGAAAAATATCCCCTGCTCATGGATTGGAAGAATTAATATTGTCAAAATGGCAATTCTCCCCAAAGCATTGTACAAATTCAATGCGATCCCTATAGGGATACCCTTGTCATTCTTCAAAGAAATGGAGCAAGCCCTCCTGAAATTCATATGGAACAATAAGCCCCCACGAATAGCTAAAGCAATTCTTGGGAAAAAGAAAATGGAAGGAATCAACCTCCCCAACTTCCAACTCTACTACAAAGCGGTAGTCATTAAAACAGCTTGGTACTGGAACAAAGGCAGAGCAGCAGACCAATGGAACAGGGTTCAATACTCTGACACATCCCCCCAAATATATGACCATCTAATCTTTGATAAGGGAGCAAAAAAGGCGAAGTGGAGCAAGGAAAGCATGTTTAACAAATTGTGCTGGCAAAACTGGACAGCTACATGCAAAAAAATGGGCTTAGACCTCCACCTATCACCATGTACAAAAGTCAGATCAAAATGGATTAAGGACCTCAACATCAGACCAGAATCCCTAAGGTACATTGAAGACAAGGTCGGCAAAACCCTCCACGACATTGAAGTCAAAGGGATCTTCAAAGCTGACATGCCACTGGCCAAGCAAGTGAAAACAGAGATAAATAAATGGGACTATCTCAAACTAAGTAGCTTCTGCACCTCAAGAGAAACAGTGACCAAAGTACAAAGACAATCTACAGAATGGGAAAGGATATTTACGCAGTACTCATCCGATAAAGAGTTGATAACAAGGATCTACAATGCACTGGTTGAACTGCCATATACTTATTATGGATAGGGAGAATCAATGTAGTCAAAATGGCAATACTCCCCAAGGCATTATACAGATTCAACGCCATCCCTATAAGTATACCCATGATATTCTTCAAAGAAATGGATCAAGCAATCCTAAAATTCATATGGAACAACAAACGCCCACGGATAGCTAAAACAATTCTTGGGAAAAAGACGATGGGAGGCATCACCCTCCCCAACCTCAAACTTTACTACAAAGCAGTAACAATTAAAACAGCATGGTACTGGAAAAAAGGCAGAGCCATAGACCAATGGAACAGGGTGGAATATCCCTAAACACAACCCCAAATGTATGATCATCTAATCTTTGATAAGGGAGCAAGAGATGTGAAGTGGAGCAAGGAAATCCTCTTTAAACAATGGTGCTGGCACAATTGGACAACCACATGCAAAAAAATGGGCTTAGACCTTGACCTGACACCATGCACAAAAGTCAGATCAAAATGGATTAAAGACCTCAATATTAGACCACAAACCATAAGGTACATTGAAGACAAGGTCGGCAAAACCCTCCACAATATTGAAGATAAAGGTATCTTCAAAGGTGGCACGGAACTAAGTAATCTAGTAAAAACAGAGATCAACAAATGGTACTACATTAAATTAAAAAGCTTCTGCACCGCAAAAGATACAGTGACCAGAATACAAAGACTATCCACAGAATGGGAAAGGATATTTACACAATACTCATCAGATAAGGGGTTGATATCAATGGTATATAAAGCACTGGTTGAACTCTACAAGAAGAAAACATCCAACCCCATCAAAAAATGGGGCGAAGAAATGAACAGAAACTTTAACAAGGAAGAGATACGAATGGCCAAAAGGCACATGAAACAGTGCTCTACATCACTAATCATCAGAGAGATGCAGATCAAAACAACCATGAGATACCACCTCACACCACAGAGGCTAGCACACATCCAAAAGAACAAAAACAACCGCTGTTGGAGAGGATGTGGGGAGAAAGGGACCCTTCTACACTGCTGGTGGGAATGCCGACTAGTTCAGCCCTTTTGGAAAACAATATGGACGATTCTCAAAATATTAGAGGTTGAGCTCCCATTTGACCCAGCAATACCACTTCTAGGAATATATCCCACAGGAGCAAAAAAGTATAGTCGAAATGACATCTGCACTTATATGTTCATCGCAGCACTGTTTACAATAGCCAGAATCTGGAAAAAACCCGAATGCCCTAGAATGGATGACTGGTTGAGGAAACTTTGGTACATCTATACAATGGAATACTATGCAGCTGTTAGAAAAAAGGAGGTCATGAATTTTGTACTTAAGTGGATCGGCATGAAAAGTTTCATGCTAAGTGAAATGAGTCAGAAAGAGAGAGACAGACATAGAAAGATTGCACTCATCTATGGCATATAGAATAACAGAGTGGGAGACTAACACCCAAGAATTGTAGAAATAAGTACCAGGAGGTTGACTCCATGGCTTGGAGGTTGACCCACATTCTGGGGAAAGGGCAACTCAGAGAAGGGATCACCAACTATAATGTAGTCGAAGGCCATGTGGGGGAAGGGAGTTGTGGGCTGAATGAGGGCTAGAGACTGAGCACAGTGGCCACTCAGCACCTTTACTGCAAACCACAACAGCTAATTAGAGAGAGAGAACAGAAGGGAATGCCCTGCCACAGTGACAGGGTGGAGTGGGGGGAGATGGGATTGGGGAGGGTTGGAGGGATGCTGGGTTTACTGGTGGTGGAGAATGGGCACTGTTGAAGGGATGAGTTCCCGAACTTTGTATGAGGGAAGCATAAGCACAAAAGTGTATAAATCTGTAACTGTACCCTCATGGTGGTTCACTAATTAAAAATAAATAAATTTTTAAAAAGTAAAAGATTTGCTTCTTTTTTTATCCAGAAAATGTTATATGTTTCTAAGAAACACACAAAGATAACTCAGGAAAGCTTGCCATTGGAATTCCATCTAATCAATAAGTAAGATACATGCTGATCTTAGTCCATGTCTGAGCAACAATTGCCTGATGACAATCTACTGGAGGCAAAATACAAATCTTTTTGGACAAATCTAACCTTTCTATTTATTAAATATTTTCTTTTATATTCAAGGCTTTCCTTTATCTTAATGTAGGCATATATACAATATGCAAAATAAACTCATGTTTACCTTTTTTTGCCAAAGCTAATGTTTTATACTGAAATTTGTGGCGCTGTGTCATCTGTGACATCTGAGACCTGAGATATCTAGAAACACTATAAAGCTGCAGTTCTGCTTGAATGTATAGCTTTTTAAAGGCTGGATTTGTATCTCAAGTCATGAAGACAATTTCCAAAATAAGATGCAAATACTAAGAGAAGTGCTAAATAATCAAAGAGCATTTTCCCAGAAGACAGATGAGTAAGGTGTAAATATTTTTTAAATAATTTTATTTATTTACCATTTGTTCACAATACCATAAAATTTTGGACCAGAACAATAGCACAGCAGGTAGGGCACACGGCCAATCTTGCACGCGGCCAACTCAGGTTTGATTCCTCTGTCCCTCTCAGAGAGCCCGACAAGCTACCAAGAGTATCTCGCCCTCATGGCAGTGCCTGGCAAGCTACCCATGGCGTATTCGATATGCCAAAAACAGTAACAACAAATCTCACAATGGAGATGTTACTGGTGCCCGCTCTAGCAAATTGATGAACAACCGGATGACAGTGATACAGTGATACTATAAAATCTTAGACAGGCTCAGAAATATTTTTAAAATAAAAACTACAAGCTGCTTTGTGAGTATTAGTGAGAAATAACAACTCCCACCAGAATCTAAAATGGGGCTCCTTAGTGAAGAAATCATGACAAAACCTATTTCATTTTTTTCATATTATTTGTAAATTACACACTTGTAGATATTGTACTTGATTTTTTAATAGTGCTTGACCACATCCTCAAAATATTTCTGTGGAGAAATAAGGATTAGGATATTAATATGGCTAGTTCTTATCTGAAGAATATGAATTAATATGTTAGTTTCATTTTGTGGATATTTAGAATAACTACAAACCAGCAGGGGTCAGTCATAATATAATAAAAGTTTATATTATGTAGTGCTGATATTCACAATGGAACATAGTCCTCTCCAGAGATAATTAAAATGTTTTATGTCCAACAACAAGATCATTAAGTGCCTACTATCTTACAAATAAAAATCAAACAAATAAACATGAGGTTTAAAGTTTTAATGATGATCATCATATGATGATTGATATTTTTTTTTCTGACTTCAACACTTCCTGGGTTAAAATACAGAGCTTCACTCAGTTATTTTAACCTTTTTCACCCATGACCCTCTTCCCACCTGTTTCCCTTCCTGTGGGTTCTATCCTACTGGTTGGCCTCCTAGTTTCATGCTGTGGACTTCCATTTATATAATTTTCACCTGTGCCCTCCCCTTAATATTATGGGGTTGTTTGGGGGGACTTATGGCTCTTGTTGAAAAGTACTGATCTAAAAGAGTTTTATTTTTTGGACAGCAACATGCAAAAAAATGGGCTTAGGTCTCTACTTAATGCCATGTTCAAAAGTCAGGTCAAAGTGGATTAAAGATCTCAACATCAGACGAGAATCCATAAGGTACATGGAAGACAAGGTTGGCAAAATTCTCCACGACATTGAAGCTAAAGGTATTTCCAAAGATGACACACCACTGGCCAAGCAAGTGAAAACAGAGATTAAATAAATGGGACTACCTTAAACTAAGAAGCTTCTGCACCTCAAAAGAAACAGTGACCAAAATACAAAGACAATCTACAGAATGGGAAAGGATATTCACCCAATACCCATCTGATAAGGGGTTGATATCAAGGATATACAAGGCATTTGTTGAACTCTACAAGAAGAAAACTCCCAACCCCATCAAAAAATGGGGCATGGAAATGAACAGAAATTTTCTCAAAGAAGAAATCTGAATGGCCAAAAGCCACATGAGAAAATGCTCTACGTCACTAATCATCAGGAAGAAGCAGATTAAAACAATAATGAGATACCATTTCACACCACAGAGACTGGCCCACATCCAAAAGAACAAAAGCAACCAGTGTTGACATGGATGTGGGGAGAAAGGGACTCTCCTTCACTGCTGGTGGGAATGCCAACTGGTTCAGCCCTTTTGGAAAACAATATGGACACTTCTCAAAAAATTCAAAATTGAGCTCCCATTTGACCCAGCAATACCACTGCTGGGAATATATCCCGGAGAGGCAAAAAGGTATAGTAGAAGTGACATCTGCATTTGTATGTTCATTGCAACACTGTTTACAATAGCCAAAATCTGGAAAAAAACAGAGTGCCCAAAAATAGATGACTGGTTAAAGAAACTTTGGTATATCTACACAATGGAATACTATGCAGCTGTTAGAAAAGATGAAGTCATGAAATTTGCATACAAGTGGATCAACATGGAAAGTATCATGTTAAGTGAAATGAGTCAGAAAGAAAGAGACAGACATAGAAAGATTGCACTCATCTGTGGAATATAAAGTAGCAGAATGAGAGACTAACACCCAAGAGTAGTAGAGATAAGGACCAGGAGGTCTTCCCCACAGCCTGGAAAGTGGCCTCACATGCTGGGGGCAAAGGCAGCTCAGATAGAGAAGGGAACACCAAGTAGAGGATGTTAGGAGGACCCATTTGGATTGGAAGATGCGAACTAAAAGTACACTATAGACCGAACATGAAGGCCACTCAATACCTCTATTGCAAACTACAACACCCAAAAGGAAAGAGAACAAAGGGGAATGCCCTGCTGCAGAGGCAGGGTGGGGTGGTGGGGGATGGAGTGGGGGTGGTGAGACGGATACTGGGATCATTGGTGGAGGTGAATGGGCACTGGTGGAAGGATGGGTAAATGATCACTGTATGACTGAAATGCAAACACAAAAGTTCATAAGTTTGTAACTGTACAGCACAGTGATTCTCTAATAAAAAATTTAAAATAAATAAATAAAAGTTTTATTTTCATAGTAGTTTTCAATATTGAATCTGTTTTAGTCAAAGATTCTTAGCTTCAACAAACCAAAAATATCTTCAGTAATGAAAGGTATTAATTTAAAGCTATTTTTCAATTAGTGAAAATTTTTATAAGGAAAAGCATCATTGTATTACTACAATTTATTAATAAGGAAAAGTATCATTGTATTACTACATTTTATTGAAAGAATCTTTTACCCAATGTATATTATTCTGCTAGTAACACTAACATCAACATGTAGATTATGTTAGTAAAAGCAAGCTAAATTAGCAGAATTTAAGTCATAAATAATAAAGTTTTGATTGTCAGTTACTTTGTATTTACACATAATGTAAATCTCAAAGTATAGGGTATCCAGATAAAAAATGTTATTTGTAATGGCTATAGATATTATGGAAAAATCATTCTTATTACAAATAAGAGTGATATTTAATCTGATTCCTGAAACTCTAGGAACAGTGAACAAGGAATTGGGTGGAATGTCTAGGCAAAGCAGAGAGAAGTCCAAAAGAGGAAGTGATACATTCTAGGAATCAAAGAAATCTCTATAGCTGGAGAATGGTAAAGGGGTTACAATGAATCTGGTTGAGGTTAAGAGCTAGGCAGTGTGAGTTTATGTAATGTCTTATGATTGAGGGTAAGGAATTGAGCTTTTGTCTAAAAAATGTTGGATCCATGGACAAGTTTATGGAAGGAAGCTATATTACCTTATTCTTTTAAAAAATAATCCCTCTTGACCTTTAGGGGATTATGGAGTATAATTATAAGTAAACAAGGAAATGCAAAAATCATTTAGAAAACTATAGTTTATATATATATATAATATATATATAATCTTGCTTTAGAGAGAAAGCTGAAGTCATGTAGAAACATTCTGGATATGTATTTTTTTATAATTTGTTTACTTTATAAAGTAGTTCACAATATTTTATTACATTTAATATTTAAACACTAATCCCACCACCATTACACCTTCCCACTACCATATTTCGGTGTTTCCATCTTATACCCCAATCCATGCCCCAAGGCAAAACCTAAATAATGTATTTTGTATTGTTTGTTTTGAAAAGCTGCTGAAAATGCTACAAAAAAGTATCCTTAGAGGAAAGAGGGTGAGGATTGTTGTATTCCACCCAGGGGCCATTTAGTCCTTCTATAAGAGATCACTAACATGTTGTTAGAAGTTGAGCCTTATGTCCTTGTGCACACACATATGTGTGTGTGTATATATATATATCTGTAAAAAATATATTTTCCTCTAAGATTGGTTGCCTCCTACTTTGAACCCCATTAAATGTGCTGCGGTACTCTTGGAGTATGGATAGGGTGTGTGCTATAAAATGTGGTCCAGGAATAGGTCCACTCGTGAGGCTCTGCCCGTGCACGTAGAGAGCAGCCATGACCATGGTGGCAGTTGAGTTCTAGAGGTTTATGGCTGGGATTGGAACCCTTGGGGTGGGGAGGGCTCTCACCCCGCCCCCCTTTGGGGTGCCCAAGTGAAACAGCCTAGTGCGGGGTCCTTTGGCTTGGTTATGGCAAGTGTCATGTTGCTCCCTTCCTGGAGAGGACATGAGATCTGGAAGACGGCCAATGATATGGCTTATGAGCATGACTACTGAGTCACCTGAGCTGGGATGGGCAGAGGATCTTTGTTCCAGGTCCTTGTTGAACCCAGAGTTCTCAGTCAAAGTCCTGTTCCGTATACCTTGGTTTTCCAGGGGTTCCCTCATGGGTGAGGCTCAGCCCGAGCATGTGGAGAGTGTCCATGAGCATGGTGACTGTTGAGTTGTGGAGATTTTAGGCTGCCAGGACTGGGTCCCTTGGAATGAGGTGGGGTCTCACCTGCCCCCCTCTATGTACCGTGAGTGAGACAGCCTGCCATGGGGTCCGGTGGCATGGTTATGGCGAGCGTCATGTTGCTCCCTTCCTGGAGAGAAGGACATGTGATCTGGATGGTGGCAGATGATGAGCTTATCTGGTACCAGCCAGAAGTGCTTATAAGCATGACTGCTAAGTCGCCAGAGACAGTATTTAAAGGTATGATGCATTGTGAGGCAAAGGATAAATAAAGGATAACTCCTAATTTGCAAGCTTGAGTGCATTTAGTAGATGGTATAGCTGTTAAATATGTATGAAAAGTAGCATACAACATCTACTTTGTGGAGGACATTTTTTTGCAAGATATGCTTTTCTAACTTCTAGCATACTTTTACTACTACCAGATTTTGAATACAAATCACAAAAATTTTAATTGTCATCATTATTTCTATTTTATTCAAGCAAATATTCTAGGTGGGCATTTTATCCCTCTCATTATTTTTGTTAGTAATAGCACAGCGGGTAGGGCGTTTGCCTTGCTGACCCAGGTTCGTTTCCTCCATCCCTCTCGGAGAGCTGGCAAGCTACCAAGAGTATCTCGCCCACATGACAGAGCCTGGCAAGCTACCCGTGGCGTATTCAATATGTCAAAAACAGTAACAACAAGTCTCACAATGGAGACGTTACTTGTGCCTGCTCGAGCAAATGGATGAGCAATGGGATAACAGTGACAGTGACAGTGATTCTAATAGAGATAGAAGGCATGCAAACTTTTGCATGGAAACTTTTGTTGGAAGAGCTGGAGAATAAATTTAGACTTGGACATTTATATGAACTCTATCATAACTATCTGACTCATGTTCAAGAGAAAACCACTACCATAGATAATACATTAAGGGCTGAATGTGACTGTCTTTTAACAAACCTTTATTTGCTGGGGCCAGAAAGATAGTGCAGTGGGTAGGGTGCTCACCTTGCATGTGACACACCCAGGTTTGATCCGTAGCATCCCACATGGTCCCTCCATCCAAGCACTATAAGGAATAATTTCCGAATGCATAATCAGGAGTAAAAGAGTCAAGAGTAACCCCTGGGCATTACTAAGTATGGCCCAAGAACCAAACACTAATAAAACTATTTACTAAGCAGGAACTGGGTTACAATTGGACTGTAGATTGTAGTTTGAAGATCCCTGACCTAGACACTATTGAGTCTGAAACAAAACAAATCTAGAAGTGAAAGAAAAAAATGTACGTAAAAGATTAACCAAAATGCTTATTTGTTGGTTGGCCAAAATGCACAGTAGAAGCTATATTTACTTTTCATTCTTCCTCCAGTGTCATTTTTAATACTCATTCTTTTGATTTTTCCAGAGTTTCTCACTCCATGACATTTTGAATAGAATATATCTACATGGTCCTTGACTCTCTTCCACTGAACCACAATGGTAGGTACTTGCTTGTGTTGATCATTTGAGTTGTCCTGTCCCGCCTGATCACAGCGGTTATATCAGAGTTGGGTGAAAAACTCAAACAAGTTGAAGCTGCTGTTAGGTGGGTCTTATTGACTGCGGGACTGCTGAGAGAGAGAACTGGAGATTTCAAATTGGTTTTTTTCCCTGGTTATTTTCCCTAGCATTTAGACTGTGCTTATGCTCAAAGCTCCAAGCAAAGAACAAAAGTTAGGTGCTATAACAACATTTATCAGGAAACTTAAGCCAGCTATGATTCTAAAGCCAGAGATATGTCAGAACTCTTAGTTCTGGGAGTTAGTAAATTTCGTTTTAAGTTAGTTTGAGTTGAGTTTTGATCAATTGAAAATAAGGAATTATACAATACATTTCTACTTTATTGATCTAGAAGGGAAAATAATGAATACTCAAATTCCTTGACTATGCAAGCATCATATGTGCTAATCTTAATTAAACTAAAAATGATTTTATCTTTACTTTTGAAACAGCAAGGGCTCAGATAAGCAATTTATCTAAAGTTGCATATGTTTTTAGTAGAATTATGATTTGATTGCTGATACTTATGATTCTGAAGTCCACAATATTTTTCTGATCCGTGAAAATTAGCACTGCACTGCACTGCACTGCACTGCACTGTACTGTCATCCCATTGTTCATCAATTTGCTCGAGTGGGCACCAGTAATGTCTCCATTGTGAGACTTGTTGTAACTGTTTTTGGCATATCAAATATGCCACGGGTAGCTTGCCAGGCTCTGCCGTGAAAATTAAGTGAAAAAATAATAAAATATATTTTTTTATCTATTCCTTTTAAACCATTTCCTTCAAAAATGGAAGGAAAGAGTAAATATTATTCTTTAAGAATCATACATATAACTGAATCTCCAAGAAGCTTCTTTATTATATATAATACATGAACTTTAAGCAATTGATCATGGTTAGACATCCAAAGCTGTGTTGAATCTTAAAATGGAATGCTTCTAGCCTAATTGTCCATAGGTTATAGCTGAAAAATGTTTCCTTTTATTTTTACTGCTAAGAGAGACTAGATTTTATACATAGGAAGGAAATATGGAAGCAGGCAAACCATTAATTTCCGTATCTTTAAGTAGACTGTGTGAGCTTGATGAGGAAGGGCAAGTAGGGGATATAAAATCACCATCAACGATTCATGCTGAGGAAACTCTTCTTGAGAGCAATAGAGAGACAGGAGTACAAGAGGGTTTTCTTCCTAGGTGGAAAGAGGTGATAATTAAATATAATTTGTAGAAGAAAATTAATAGTGATGGACTTGAATCCTTTATGGCAAATGTAAATTTCAAAGCAATTTTGTGTGGTGAAGTAAAAAGCTATAATATATGGCTGAGTGGTATATGCTGACAGTAATGGTCCTCTTGTGCAGTGAGTTATTAAAGACTTTCATCTTGTGGTTTTCAATAATGAAAAAGGAGGCAGTTTGGTGGCATTTTCTGAGCTATGTCCCTTGTGTTGATTTACCTTATACCATCAGTAGGTTATCTCAATTGCTGTGTGGAAAAGGTTAAATTTGCTAAGGAGGTAAAAGATTAAAATGTGTGAGGCATGCTTTATTTCCTCTCTGAGATGTTTATTTCCTCTCTGAGACTAACAAACTCTGACCTTGGGAAAGCTATTTAGGCTCTCAGGGGATTGGTTTCTACATCTTGTCCAAAGATCTTGTCCGTGGATTTTTTCCAACCCCAATAAATCTATTATTCTTTCTTACTATGAAAATATCCTCTTATAAGTGAGTTTTCTTTCCTTCTCTAGTGAGTTAATCCTGAAGAAACTTGAGGGACAATTTTCTTGTTATTTTTCTCTCTCTCCTCTTTTACTCTCTCACACTCTGTCTTCATTAAACTACATCAGAGATAGTTAAAGAATAAAACCATTTCACAAAGCTTGTCATTCAAATTTTCCTAAAAATTTGCATCAGGAAAGTGTAACTAGGAACCACTAGCTCCAAGTAACTGTCATAGCACAAATAACTGTGGGTTTTTGGTGTCTTTGAATTGTCCTGAGTTATGAGTATTGGACCAGGAGAACAGAGAAATGGGATTCATAAGGAAAAAGGATGTCTGTTTTTGATACTTCACCACATTTACTAAACTTCTGAGGGAGTGCATAAGAGGGCTTGATACTGGTATATCATGCTTCCTGGAACTTAAAATATAATGACAAGGCCAGAGAGACTGTATAGTAAAGTACTTGCCTTGCCCTGTCCTAACCTGATTTGATCCTTGGTCTTCAAAGCACCAAGTGCTGTCCAGGAGTGTACAGAGCCAGGAGTAAGCCATAAGCACAGTGGATATGGCTTCTAGACCAAATACAATTAAAAAAACAACGAGAACTAAAGATACAGCTTAATGGGCTGAATGCATGCTTTGCATGTAGGAGACCCAAGTTCAAAGATCTCCAGTACCTCAGGATCCCCCAAGCACTGCCAAGAGAGATCTCTCTAGTATACAACAGGGAGAAACTTCTGAACAGTGCAAGGAGTGGGCTCCCCAAACAAAGCCAAATAAAGATTAATGAATCCTCTAGACATATATGATTTATATATTAATTAGTATGACATATTTGTCGGAATTAATGTACAATATTAACTCATTACTGCTAACTAAAGTCTAAGCTTTATTTAATTTTGGTTTTTCCTTAGTAACATTTTCCTGTTTCCAGATTCCCTCTGGAGTAGAACATTACCTTTGGTCTTTAAGACTCCTTAGAGCTCTTTAACAGTGATACTGCTAGTGTTATCACTGTTTTATTATGTTATAACTATTACTATATTTGTCAGTGCCAAAAGCACTTCTCTGGCGGGGGGAGGGGGCAACATTAGCACTTCTGACTTCTAGGTTCTCTTGGCCAGGATGAGTCATCCAGGTGGGAAGAAAAAATGGAAAGAACAAAGCATTTTCCAAAGGCCAGGTCTCAGGGTTGACTACTGACTCTATGCATGAGGATCAGTCTGGACTAGCACAGGGTCCATATGGGGTGCTGGAGATTGACCCCAAGTCAGCCAAGTGCAAGGCAGGCACCTTACCAGCAGTACTCTGGCTCTGCCCCACAGTCAGTGCTTTATTTTCTCCCTTCCATTTCCCCACAGGGTGATAAATTCAACAAATAATCCTCCCATTGTAATGGTTTTTGTTACCCTCAGCCTACCCCATAGGACAAGGTACCAAACCACCAAAGTACCAAATCAAGGTGCAAACCTGCACCTGCATCACCACCTGGACCAGCCCTTGACTGAAGGTTCCAAGTGACTCTTTGTTGCTGCTACACAGTTTGGAGACTCCTTCCTTCTGCCTCAGCCAACACTCCTGGATGTGAGTGCTTCTGAGGCCTTCAGCTTGGAGAAATGAGCCAGCTTTTCGTAAGCTCGGTTCTGCTGTGGAATTCTTTTCACATCACAGAGCAAGCACCCATCAGCCGCGGAGATTTTCCTGCAGACAAAATTTAAATATTCCTTGGTTTTGAAGAATTTTGAAGTGAAGAAGAATCCTTGAACAGAAGAATACTCAGGTATTGGGGAGCATGTTTTTTAAGTTGTCCCATGTTTTTTTGTTTTCCTCACAATTAAACTAGGATGGGGCTATGGATTCTTCAAATACCAAATCCTTCAAATTGCAAAATGCCATTCCTATAACATCATATCAAGTATACACGCTTTTTTTCCCGCTCTTTGGGTCATACCCGGCAATGCACAGGGGTCACTCCTGGCTCATACACTCAAGAATCACTCCTGGCGGTGCTTGGGGGACCATATGGGATGCTGGGAATTGAACCCAGGTCGGTTGTGTGCAAGGCAAACGCCCTACCCGCTGTGCTATTGCTCCAGCCCCAAATATACATGCTCTTAACATGATTTATCACCAATGACTCTAAAAATGACCCTGTGACTGCGGCAGTATTTGTCAAGGTTCTCCACTTTAGCTTATGGCCCTCCCCTCTTGCTTTCCATGGTTCCCATTTCAGAGGAAAGTCAGTCCCTCTCACATCTAGAAGGCTGCTCTCTGCAGAAGGATAATAGCACACATATACTGTTTGGAATCATTCTGTATAGGCAAATGTCTTTCTTGAAATTGGTTGATTTAGGGGCCAGAGAGAGTATGCAGTGGGTAAGTATACTTGCCTTACACATGGCTGATTGGGGTGTGATCCCTAGCACTGCATATGGTCTTCTGAGCACAGAGCCAGAATAAACCCTGATCACAGCTGGGTGTGGGGTTTGAACCACCCTGTACCACCCCCAAAAGAAAGAAAGTAGGCAATGTGAGTCTTCCAACTTTGTTCTTAATTTATTATGTGTGATTAGTGTAGGTCTTTTTTTTTTTATGATCACTGTCACTGTCACTCTCATCCTGTTGCTCATTGATTTGCTCAAGCGGCCACCAGTAACATCTCCATTGTGAGACTCATTGTTACTGTTTTTGACAGTATGCGCCACAGGTAGCTTGCCAGGCTCTGCCGTGCGGGCGGGATACGCTTGCCAGGCTCTCTGAGAGGGGCAGAGGAATCAAACTTGGGTTGGCCGTGTGCAAGGTGAATCCCCTACCTGCTGTGCTTGATGTTTTTTTAATTATATATTTTTAAATCTTGGTTGGACTTTGACGTCTCAACTTCAGAGATTAAGTGGGGATAAAAATTGATATCTTAATAGCTTCCAATATCTGAATATGGAACATCTCTTCATTTATTTACTTTATATATTTAATTTGTGATTTGCAGTGTTCTATATGCAGATAATTTACATATTTTGGGTATTTATAGCTAGATACTTGCTTTCGATATTACTAGAAATGTTTTTAAATATCTAAAATTTTAGTCATTTACTTATGTATGCAGTGAAATTTTGACCTTATTTCTTATGCCTTGCTATACTTATTTGTTAATTCCAAAATTGAGGGGGTTTATTGTAGTGTAATTAAAATTTTTCAAAATTAAATTACATTATCTGTGAATAAAGGTGATTTTATATTTTTCTTTGCAATTTTTATAATTTTTTCCCTTATAACTTCCTTAGATATTTGTTATTAACTTTAACTTTTCTTATAGTTTCTTTTTAACATGCTTATTTAAAGCAATAAATTTTACTCCAAACAGTATTTTTACAGTATCCCATAAACTATGATACTGTGTTTCATTTAGCTGAAAGTATTTACAACTTTTAAAAAAATGCTTCCTACTTGACCTAGTACTTATTCAAATGTGTATTATTTATTTTCCAAATATTTGGATATTTTAAAACTATCAATCTGTTATTGATTTCCAGTTTATTCAGTGTATTCTGTTGTGGTCTGAACTCATAGTTCGTGTGATTCCTGTTCTTTAAAAAATTTAAAGTGTATTTTATGGCCTAGTAAGTATATCATCTATCTTGGAGAATGTTTCAGTGTTCTTGAGAAGAATATGTGTTCTGCTGTTGTTTGATGGAGTATTCTATATATGTCAATTTGATTACATTGATTGATAGTGCTATTTGGATCACTTATATCTTTACCGATTTTCAGCCTACTTGATTTATCAATTACTGACAGCAATGTGTTGAAGTCTCCAAATATAATAGATTTGTCTATTCTCTGTTATATTAGTTATTGCCTCATATATTTTTATGCTTTTTTGTAAGATACATAGATGTTTTATGTGTTCTTATAGAATTGACCTCCCTCTATCGTTATGTAAAAAATCCCTCTTTATCCCTGGCAACCATGATGCTCTGAATTCTGCTTTTTCTGAAATTTATATAGTTACTCCAGATTTATTTGATTTATGTCAGCATGCTATATTTCTTTTCATCCCCTTTAGGTCACTCTTTATTCATCTAAAGGTTCTATTTTAGATTGAAAATAATTGTCCTTCTCCACTTTGACAATCTCTAACTTTTAACTGTTGTATTTAGACAATTTACATGTAAAGTGATTATTGATGTAATTGGATTAAAATTTGCCATCCCTTTGATTCCCAGCATCCCATATGGTCCCCTTAGCACCTCCAGGGGTAATTCCTGAGTGCAGAGCCAGGAGTAATCCCTGTGCATCACCGGGTGTGATCCAAAAAGAAAAAAATAATAAAATTTGCCATCTTTGTGACTTTTTTATTTCTTTTTTTTGAAGGGTATTTTGGGCTCAGCAGTGCTTAGGGGCTACTCCTGACTCTGGGTTCAGATGTCACCAACTCCTGTGTTTGGAGTCCACATGAAATGCTGGGTCTGCTATATGCGAGATAAGTACCTTAAACCTTGTACTACATCTCTGGTCTACAACTATTTTCTGAACATTGTTTCCTTTGACTTTTTTTACTACTATTTCTCTGGTTTAAAATGACCATGCTCTTAAGTTTCATAAAATATATAGTAATTGTATTTATATATATGTATGCATTGCAACTGGATTCTATGGGGTGTCAAAAGAACACCTGACTGCCCAACTACGAGATGATCAGACCTTTTCATCAAAACCCTGAACGAATAGTTTGAGGCTCTTTGTGTTCCTGGAGCATGCAGATGCCATTGGGTTACACTAGCACGTGACAGGGATGAATGGAGACGTTACTGGTGCCCACTGGAGCAAACTGATGAGCAATAGGAAGACAAGTAATACAAGTGAATATGTATTGCACATTTTATATATACAGTTTACATATAAACTATAGATTACATACTAGTTTATATAGTTGATATATTATGTGTGCAATATAGTTTATATATTATTTTATATAAGAATAAATGATTATATAAAATAATGCATGTAAAACTATTTATAATATATAGATCAAAACAATCTATATTGGATGGGTACTGCATAAATATCCTTTCCCATTCTGTAGATTGTCTTTGTACTTTGGTCACTGTTTCTCTTGAGGTGCAGAAGCTACTTAGTTTGAGATAGTCCCATTTATTTATCTCTGTTTTCACTTGCTTGGCCAGTGGCATGTCAGCTTTGAAGATCCCTTTGGCTTCAATGTCGTGGAGGGTTTTGCCGACCTTGTCTTCAATGTACCTTAGGGATTCTGGTCTGATGTTGAGGTCCTTAATCCATTTTGATCTGACTTTTGTACATGGTGATAGGTGGAGGTCTAAGCCCATTTTTTTGCATGTAGCTGTCCAGTTTTGCCAGCACAATTTGTTAAACATGCTTTCCTTGCTCCACTTCGCCTTTTTTGCTCCCTTATCAAAGATTAGATGGTCATATATTTGGGGGGATGTGTCAGAGTATTGAACCCTGTTCCATTGGTCTGCTGCTCTGCCTTTGTTCCAGTACCAAGCTGTTTTAATGACTACCGCTTTGTAGTAGAGTTGGAAGTTGGGGAGGTTGATTCCTTCCATTTTCTTTTTCCCAAGAATTGCTTTAGCTATTCGTGGGGGCTTATTGTTCCATATGAATTTCAGGAGGGCTTGCTCCATTTCTTTGAAGAATGACAAGGGTATCCCTATAGGGATCGCATTGAATTTGTACAATGCTTTGGGGAGAATTGCCATTTTGACAATATTAATTCTTCCAATCCATGAGCAGGGGATATTTTTCCATTTCCTCATGTCTTCTTTTATTTCCTGAAGTAGTGTTTTGTAGTTTTCATTATACAAGTCCTTTACCTCCTTAGTTAAGCTGATTCCGAGGTATTTGATTTTTTGAGGCACAATTGTGAACGGGATAGTTTTTATCATGTCGCTTTCTTTTCTCTCGCTATTTGCATATAAGAAAGCCATGGACTTTTGGGTATTGATTTTATAGCCTGCAACTTTACTATACGAGTCTATTGTTTCTAGGAGTTTCTTGGTAGAGGTTTTAGGGTTTTCTAAGTATAATATCATATCATCAGCGAATAGTGAGAGCTTGATTTCTTCCTTTCCTACCTGAATGCCCTTAATATCTTTTTCTTGCCTAATCGCTATTGCAAGTACTTCCAGTACTATATTGAACAGAAGAGGAGAGAGTGGGCATCCTTGTCTTGTCCCTGTTCTCAGAGGGAAGGGTCTTAGTTTTCCCCCATTGAGGATGATGCTTGCCGTAGGCTTGTGGTAGATGGCTTTGACTATATTGAGGAAGGTCCCTTCTATACCCATTTTGACAAGAGTTTTCATCATAAAGGGGTGCTGGATCTTGTCAAATGCTTTCTCTGCATCTATTGATATGATTATATGATTTTTATCTTTTCTTTTGTTGATATGATGGATTATGTTGATTGATTTCCGAATGTTAAACCATCCTTCCATCCCCGGGATGAATCCCACTTGGTCGTGGTGTATGATCTTTTTGATGAGTTGTTGAATTCTGTTTGCTAATATTTTGTTGAGAATCTTGGCATCTGTGTTCATCAGGGATATTGGCCTGTAGTTTTCTTTTTTTTGTGGTGTCCTTGTTAGTTTTTGGTATTAGGGAGATGTGAGCCTCATAGAAACTGTTTGGGAGGGTTTCTGTTTCTTCAATTTCCTGGAAAAGCTTGAGAAGAACTGGCAATAGGTCCTTTTTAAATGTTTGGAAGAATTCGCTAGTGAATCCGTCTGGGCCTGGGCTTTTGTTTTTGGGAAGACTTTTGATTACCGTTTCAATTTCCTTGATGTTAATAGGACTATTCAGGAACTCCAGGTCTTCTTGGTTCAGCCTTGGGAGATTATAGGAATCCAGGAATTTATCCATTTCTTCTAGGCAGTACCCATCCGATAAAGGGTTGATAACAAGGATATACAATGCACTGGTTGAACTCCACAAGAAGAAAACTGCCAACCCAATCAAAAAATGGGGTGATGAAATGAACAGAAGCTTTCCTAAAGAAGAAATCAGAATGGCTCAGAGGCACATGAGAAAAAGTTCCACATCACTAATCATCAGGGAAATGCAGATCAAAACAACCATGAGATATCATCTCACACCACAGAGACTGGCCCACATCCCAAAAAACAAAAGCAACCGGTGTTGGCGTGTATGCGGGGAGAAAGGGACTCTTCTTCACTGCTGGTGGGAATGCCAACTGGTTCAGCCTTTTTGGAAAACAATATGGACGATTCTCAAAAAATTAGAAATTGAGCTTCCATTTGACCCAGCAATACCACTCCTGGGAATATATCCTGGAGAGGCAAAACGGTATAGTAGAGATGGCATATGTATTTCTATGTTCATTGCAGCACTGTTTACAATAGCCAGAATCTGGAAAAAAACAGAGTGCCCCAAAACAGATGACTGGTTAAAGAAACTCTGGTACATCTACACAATGGAATACTATGTAGCTGTCAGAAAACATGAAGTCATGAAATTTGCATATAAATGGATCAACATGGAAAGTATCATGTTGAGTGAAATGAGTCAGAAAGAAAGAGACAGACATAGAAAGATTGCACTCATATGTGGAATATAATGTAACTGAGAAGTACAAGTTGGCAATGATGCAACTTTTGGCAGATATCTCTCTGGACTTAGTTACTAAAATACTAAAATACAGAAACCTAAAACTGAGAGGCCGCTAAGTGTGGCCACTCGACCTCATACCTCTTCATCCTCAGCAATGGAAAACAAATTATCTAATGCTTCCTTTTCAGCAGGTCTGACTTTAGGGGAGAGACTCTCCAAACAATAATAGTGAGTTTTGTTGAAATATTGTATGCAATCAAAGTGAAAGTAAAGTGAAATTTAGTAGTTACACAGGCGGGGGTGGTCTAAGAATGGGGGGGCTAGGGGCGTGGGGGGTTAGGGGTGTGGGGGGGCGGGGTGGAGCTATACTGGGATTCTTGGTGGTGGAATATGAGCACTGGTGAAGGGATGGGTATTCGAGCATTGTATAACTGAGATTTAAACCTGAAAACTTTGTAACTTTCCACATGGTGACTCAATAAAAAATTAAAAAAAAACAATCTTTATTAACATTTAAACACTAAACCACTTCTATGTGTAGTGATAGTTCCCAATTATTTCAACTGTTCTTTGTGAAATTTCCCTAATGTATTCCACATCCATATTCTATAATAATAGATTTTAACTTTAGTTCTTCAAGCAAACAAATATCTTTGGATGAAATAATAACAGGAAAATAAAATAATCATTTTTACTATTACTTATTTTTTCTTCAACAAGTTTTCTTTATGGAGAGCTAAGTTTCTGACTACATATTTTCCATATATATTTTTGTTTTACTGTTCTTAGAATAAAAGGTTTCTAAGATATTAGTTTGTCTGAGAAGGTCTACTTATCCTTTATATAAAACAGGTTTTGTCTGATACAATTCTGTGTTGGAAGTCTCTTTCCCCCACTGCACTTTAAGCAAATCATTGTATTCTCTTCTTGCTTGCATAGATTGTGGTAAAAGTGGATTGTGTTTCCAATCTTATTCTGACATTGGGAAATTTTTAAAGTAGTTTTTAATCAAATGAAACTTATTTAGAAAGAGGTGAGAGGAAAAAAAAGAGGAGATATGTTCAATAGAGAACACAGTCTTCTCCCGAGTGGAAATACGCAAGCTGAAAGACAGAGACACATGAATGAGGCATGTGTTAAAGGGAGAACCTAAGCTTAAAGAGTCAAAAGAAAATTTTGCAACACTCCAGTTCCCTTTTTCAAGATTTTTCTCTTTGTAGAGAACTTAGTTCCCTACAGTTGACTATGGTTTGAATACAGTTTTGTGTGTGTATGTTTCAGTTTGGTATTTATTTTCCTGATGTTCACTAGGATTCTGGCATTAATATGTAGAATATGTGGTATTAATTTCAGTAGCATCTCAATCATTATTACATATAAAATAACTCTTGTAGTAAAGAGAGTTGGAAGGAAATTGTCTGCCAGTAGAGGCAGGGGTTGTGTTGAGGTGGGAATGGCGGGAGGATACTGGGGACATTGGTGGTGAATAATGTGCTCTGGTGGAGAGACGGGTGTTCGATCATTGTATGACTGAAACTCAATCATGAAAGTTTTGTAACTATCTCATGGTGATTGAAAAAAAGTTACTTTCTTCTTTCTCTTTTGAATTAAGACCTTGCTTTGGAATACTTCTCAAAACTGTGTCTTGCAATATTTTTAAGTTTTTTTTTTAATCTTAAAAGTTTTTATTGAATCACACTGAGATGGACTGGAGCAATATAGCACAGTGGGTAAAGGCATTTGCCTTGCATGAGGCCGACCCGGGTTTGATTCCTCTGTCCCTCTTGGAGAGCCCGGCCAGCTACCGAGAGTATCCTGCCTGCACAGCAGAATCTGGCAAGCTACTATGGCATATTGGATATGCCAAAAACAGTAACAAGTCTCACAATGGAGACGTTACTGATGCCTGCTTGAGCAAATTGATGAACAATGGGATGACAGTGCTACGGTGCTACAGTGCACACTGAGATACATAGTAGCAAGGTTGTTCATGATTGGATTTAAACTATATAATGTTCCAACACCCATGCCTCCTTCAGTGGACATCTCTTACCAGCAGTGTTCCAGGTTTCCCTTCTGCAAACCCATTCCCTGCCTGCCTCTGTGACAGGCACTTTTATACTCTGTCTCTCTCTTTGACTCTGTCTCTCTCTGGCTCCGTCTGTCTCTCCATCTCTCTCTGTCCCTCTGTCTCTCTCTGTCTCTCTTTGTCTCTCTCCTTTTGGGCATTATGGTGTTCAACACATATACTGAAAGGTTATCATGTATATCCCTTTACTAATTTTCAACACTCAGTTCTTGTCCAGAATGATCATTTTTAACTGTTATTTTCATACTGGTCCCTTCTCTGTCCTAACTGCCCTTTGCACCCCCACTTCACCCCCCACCACACACACACACACACACACACACACACACACGTTTGTGGCAAGCTTTCAACCACTGACCAGGCCTTATGGCCCCTATTTTTCCTGCCTTGGACATTAGCCTCATATTATTTTTCTTTTATATCTCACAAATGGTGCAGTCATCCTATGTCTGTACCTCTCCTTCTGACTCATTTTACTCAGCATGGTACTCTCCATATTCATCCATTTATAAGCAACTTTAATGACTTTATTTTTACTAAGACCTGCATAGTATTCCATTGTTTTACATAAACATTGTATTACATAAACATTCCATTGTAAATATTTCATTATCCATAGTTTCTTTATCCAATCATCTGTTCTTGGGCACTTGGGTTGTTTCCAGATGCTGGCTACTGTGAATAGTGCTGCAATGAACATAGAAGAGCAGATGAAGTTTCTGATGTGTGTTTTGGAGCCCCCAGGGTATATTCCCAGAAGTAGCATTGCTGGGTCAAATAAGAGCTCAATTTCTAGTTTTTTTGAAGATATTCATATTGATTTTTTTTCCAAAAAGGCTGGGACAGTCAACATTCCCACCAACAATAAATAAGTGTTTCTTTCTCCCTGCATTAATGCCAGCACTGGTTGTTCTTATTTTGGATGTATTCCAGTCTCTATGTTATGAGATGATTTGTCATTGATGTTTTGATTTGCTAACGGCCTCTTCAAAGATGAAACGTCACTAACAGAGCAAATGAAAGCAAAGATAAATAAATGGGACTACATTAAACTAAGAAATTTTTGCACTTCAAAAGAAATGGTGACCAAGATGCAAAGACAACACATGGAAAAGAAAAAAATGTATTTTCCCCAATGCCCATCTGATAAGGAGTTATTATCAAAAATATATAAGGCACTGGTAGAATTTTACAAGAAAAAACATCCAACCAATCAAAAAATTGGGTGAAGAAATGAACAGAAATTTCCTCAAAGAAGAAATTCAAATGGCAAAAAAGCACATGAAAAAATACTCTACATCACTAATTACGTCTTGTAATTTTATACACTAAAATTCTGTTATAATTAAGGCTTGTTGGTATGGCAACTGGGTATGGGAAAGGCAGAAGTTTTAGTCTTTTTGTTGACCTCCATTTCAGTGTATGATCTTCACATGTGGTTCTGGCTCTCTTTAGAGTTTGATTCCTACCCCTGTCCCTATCCCTGTACCAAATTTCCAAAGTAATTCCTTGGTGTTCTTTCCGCTTTTTGAGTTTTTTAAATTCTTTTAAGTTAAATGTAATCTGTGAAGTAGGGGAACAAATCTTATTTCTCACATGAGATAAAGTTTCAGTATTGCTTCATAGAAAAATATCTCTTTCTATAAATTGAAACTTTTTTGATAGAAGTATAGTTATCTTTTATCATTTCTTTTTTTCTCTAATCACTTTAGTGAAAAATATATAATATTGTGGGACTCCTGGGATTTCTTGAAGAAAGCACAAGGAGGAAAGGGTCTCTCCTTCGATTGTAGTCCCAGAAACTTGTCATGATCAAGCTACTTATCATTGACTCCACAGAAATTTGCCTGAATTACTAATAAAGTAAGTGGGATAAAATAACTTTAGCTCCAGGTAAAGTTCCAGGCAAGCGAATATCTAGTGTTGTATCTGTTTTGATTTTCCAAATTTTGAAGTGGAAACTTGACTGTGACCTCAGTTTTCTGAAGATCAAGAATAGTGGTTGATATTTATTTTGCCCAGTTTTTTCTCAGGAACATGACTTATAAGCTGCTTACATTTTGTACTAAAATGGATTAAACGGTGTCTATCAATTTTGACAAAATTCTATATGTATGCTTCATTTCAGTTATAAAGACACAATTCGAACTAATAGAATATAAGTTGAAAAATTCAAACCATTTTACAGATCATATAAGCACTTATTTTTCGTCTAATATATAATCATAGAATACAGGTTTATCATGTAAATCATAGGATCAAGAGAAAATTTTAGAGTGGACTTTGCTTGATGGAGAGGAGTATCAGTGGGTCACTCTTTGGAAGGTGTGTTGATATTTCTGTATACCTTTGTAACCATTTTAGAATTCTTGTTTTATCTTGCTTTTCTATAAATAAAATAAATCTATAATAATATCAAAGAGTAGAAGAAACATTTATCTAAGAAAATAGGGCCTAATCTAAAAATACCTTAAAACAAGGAGGAAACACAAGTATTCACAATACTAGGCTGAGGGTGTAATTTGGGGTAGAGTACATGTCTCACCTGTCCAAGACTCTTAGTTCAATCCATCCCCAACCCCTACCTGCCACTAAAATAGAGTTGAAGTTCCTTTAGCCTCTTCATTTCACATACATTCACAGATAGACTTATTGAGATTGTTCCAACCATGACTACAGTTTGTAGTTTAAATTTGGTTTATATGACATTATGTGGTAAACATAACTTTACTTGAAATTACCATATCTCGAAGTATGTGAGTTCAGGGGTGCATTCGGTGTTCGAGAGCCACTCCCCATGTCTCCACATCAGAGAAACAAAGAAACGAGGGACAAGAGGTGGGTGATCAAAATAGCCGTTTAATGCAGAGCTGTTTAGCATACTTACAGCACATCTGAGGGGGGTTGAGGTATAGTACTGCACATAGGTGTGATTGATTATTTCCAGAGGTAAAGCATTTCTGTGGAGGAAATTCTCTTGGGGGGAGGGTAAAGCAAGGAGATGCTTTGTCTCCCAGGGACATCTATATTGCTTTTCTCTTTCCACTTAGTTGTACATATTAAACAATTAAGTTTACTTCTTATCAATACTTGCAGTTATTTGGATAAACACAGTAAGAGACAAAGATCCCAAAACCTAGTTAGTTCTCTAGGCTCCAATGGCAAGCAAGTCTTTTACCGCAAATCCCAGACTAGGTCCTCAGGCCAGTTCACCTTGTCCTTACCCATGGGAGTCCTGTCTCTTAAGTCATAATGGTTTGCATCAAGACTGTGCTTTTATGATTTCTAGACTGTCCCATTTTGATGCCAGGGAAGCTTTGCTGCTTTCCCTGGGTACATCCCAGTCCCCCAATGGGACCTCCCATTGTGGGATGTTAGGAAGTATAACAACCGAGGCCTGAGACAAGTAATTATGATGCATGTCCAACTCCCAAATATTAGGAGCAGAGCATTAACGGTATTTCTGTATTTAAGCAAAGAACATGGCTTTATAGTAAAAATATGAAAAGACTATAGGGAAATAGGAAAGCAAGTAATTCACTACAAAGTTAAGAATAACTTAAGTAACCAAGCCTGACTTTGGGAATTTTAAAGCATAAAGGAAAGGTAAAAGATAAACTCAGGGAATTAGAAGTGCTTGCAAGACACTGTAAATTTCTCTGGTGGGTGGGGGGAGGGGGAGCACAATAGAGGCAATTCACTGATAAAGCCTAAAACACTTAGGGTTAATATTCAACAAGCACTTACTTAGTATATTTACTTAGTGTGTTTTTATTATTTTTTATAGTCATTACATCCAAAACAGGAGCTGTCCAAAAATGTATACTTTTTCTTTTTTTCTTTTTTTTTTAAATGTATGCTTTTTCAAAAGCTGTTATGGTACAAGATCTCTGTCATACTACATGTGAGGCATTCCTATATGTCATTATAGTTTTATCTCTTTTAAGCTCTGGAATCAGTTCATCATTCTACCTTTAGTTTCTATCAATGTTCATGTGAAAACTCCCTGGCCTTTTAGTTCATATAGTTAATCCACTTTTACCCCCATAATAAATAATTATTCTGACCTAACAAATGCATTTCTTCTTTGTTAATTGTATTTCCACAAACCAACTTTTTAATGATCACCTTTTTTAT
The DNA here is from genome assembly GCF_027595985.1 of Sorex araneus. Classification (NCBI taxonomy): domain Eukaryota; kingdom Metazoa; phylum Chordata; class Mammalia; order Eulipotyphla; family Soricidae; genus Sorex; species Sorex araneus. The sequence continues at coordinate 114,637,321 of NC_073304.1, forward strand.
CCACTGATATAAATCTACTTTCAACAAACAATAGACAGTTGTTTTAGACACTGTCTATAAGTTAGAGACTTCTAATTCCAAATTCACCTTTAAAAAGATAACAAATGTCCAATGGTAAGGGGCACAGAGTCTGCCTTTAGAACTGAGTTTGGAGTGGGGATGAGGAGTGAGTATAAATGGACCTTGCTAAGTTGGTGGAATGACATGGTGGTGGGTGTGTTGTCAGAACACTGTATGCTTGAAAGTTCATTATTCTAACAGTATTAAAAATCACAATGCCTAAATAAAATTTGAAGAAAAACCAAGATCTTCAGAAAAACATCACCCTTAAAGGATAATATATGTGGATATAAAATACCGGAACCATAGTACTTTCCTTAGCACTTACAAGTACTCCTCAGTTTCTTGTATCTAATATTGATGACAAATCTAATGACACTGAATTCTTGAAGAATGTCCTGAGCAAAGATATGAGAAGAGACAGAGTTTCTCTTTATTTCAGTTGCCTGGAGATGTGCCTACAATACGACAATATAGCACCAGTGTTATTACATATTTTAGTCCCTTGTCAATTCAAGGATATGTGTCTTTAGTTCTTAGAAATTAGCAGTATCCAGTATTTCAAAATTGTTCAAGTAGCTGGAGATGAATCATGTTAGAATATCATATTTTACAAAATTAATCTAGACGTTCTTTGTAATCTCAGTCTCAAAAATTCTGGCAGGATTTTTTTTGAATGACAAACTGATTATAAATTTTATAGAAATAGGAAGGCCAGACTAACATTACTATCTTGAAAGTGAAGATCATTGAAAGAGGCTTCAGTCTTTTTAAGACTTATAATTAAGCTCAGTAATTAAAGCAGTATGATGGACATATAGTTGAATGGAATAGAATAGAAATCCAGAAATGGAATCACACCTATGTTGTTAATTGATTTTAAACAAACTATCCCAGTAATTCAGTGAATAAAAGAAAATTCTTTTCATCAAATGGTGCTAAGACAACCGCACAAAACCTTAAATTTTTAAAAAGTGAACTGCACTTTTATCACACACAATAAACTCTTCATGGAAAATAAAATTAAAATTTAGAGCTTCAACTATACCATATAAAAATAATCAAGAACATATTTATAATCTTGAATTAAGCAGAATTTTCTTCCCAGGATACAAAAACACATAAATCATAAAATGGAAAAAAATTAAGTGAACTTCATGAAACTACATAAGCTATATTATAAAAGTAAATTACACGTCACATCTGGCAGAAAATTTACAAAACATATATAATAAAAGACTTATTTCAAAATAAAGAACAGTTACAATTACATGTTAAGAAATATCACTGGGGGTGGTGGGTGTGTCTAGAGCAGTAAGACAGTGGAGAGGGCCCTCACCTTGCACGTGCACAGCTAGGATTTGATACAGGCATACCTCATGGTTCCCTCACCACTGCCAGGAGTGATTTCTGGGAGTAGAGCCAGGAGCAACTCCTGAGAATTGCTGGGTGTGAACCAAAAAAACTACACACACACATATGTATGTATACACACAGGAAGATAGATAGGTAGATACATAAATATATAGATATAAAACTTTTTCTAAAAGCAAATGAGGGACTGGAATGATAATATGGCAGGTGGGGCATTAGCCTTGTACCCCGCTGATCTGAGTTTGATCCCCAACTCCCTGTAGGGGTTCCCCCCGTTCACAAGGAATAAGCCCTGAGTGTAGAGTCAGGAGTAATCCCTAAGTTTTGCTGGGTGTGCCCCCAAAGACAAAACAAAAACCAAAAGGCAAATATTTAAACAACTACTTCATCACAAAGTGTAGGTATAGATGAGAAAGTGCTAAACTTCTTTGAAAAGCCAAAGAAATTTAAAGTAAAACTCTGAGGGGTCGGAGTGATGTTACAGAGGGTAGGGCATTTGTTTTGCTCACAGCAGATCTAGGTTTGATGCTCAGGTCTCATATGGTCCCCTGAGTACTGCCAGAAGTGATTCCTGAGTGTAGAGCCAGGAGTAACCCCTGAGCATCACCAGGTGTGACCCAAAAAGTAAAAAGAATAATAGCAATAATATGACATTACACATCTAGTAGGATGCCTCAGAGGAAAAGACCAAGAATGTGTGTGTTGGTGAAGATGTAAAATATTTGATCTCTTATGCCCTGCTGATGTGCATACAAAGTTACAGTCATTTAGACTAAAATTAGCAGTTTCTAATAAAGTTAGACATAACTTTTTGATGCTGCATTACCACTTCTGAGTAAATTATGATTCAAGAGAAATTAAAACATCTTCATTGAAAGAATTATATTTGTGTCAGCTCTATCCTTAATAGCTAAAAACTAGAAAAACCTGAAGCATATTGATTCATGAATGGAGAAATATATTATGACATATTAGAGAAATGCTATTCAGAAGTACGAAAGTACACTTGTCACTTGTATCACTTGTCGTCCCATTTGTTCATCAATTTGCTCAGTGGGCGCTAGTAATGTCTCCATTCATCCCTATTGCATTCAGGGTCAGGGTAATGAGGCCCCTTATTGTTACTGTTTTGAGCATATCGAATGCGCCACGGGTAGCTTGCCAGGCTCTGCCCTGTGGGCAGGATACCCTCGGTAGCTTGCTGGGCTCTCCGAGAGGGACGGAGGCTTTGGGGGCGGTCTCTAATCGCCCTATGTAGAATCTCCCGGAGATTGGGACCACTTGTAAGGACAAAAGTACAAGTGACCAAGATAATCAATGACATAGTAAACCTTCAAAATTGTTCGAAATAACAGAAGTGTCATATTTTTAAAACTACTTATTACATAATTCCACAGGAATAGGATTTGAGACAAGACAAAATCAAAAGGAAGCAATTCAGTGGTTATCCATGACTGGCATTGGAATTGAACAAGGGTCAGGAGTGAATTTGGGTTAATTACATTAATGACATTATTATGTATTTTGATTATTTTAGACAGATATATATTTTTTCTCCAAATTCATAGAATCATAGATTGAAATTTTTCTTTTGGTATGTGAAATACCTTACTAAAGTTAATAATGTATGTTTTTAAAAGCTTTAAAATGACAGAAAATAAAGAACTCTCTTTGGGAAGAAAAAGCTGAGAGTATTATGTAATAGATAAGTAAAAATGTTATCATTATATCCAAATCAAAAGTGACTTTTTGAGGAAACTGCTGTATAGTCTAGCTTAGTCTTGGCCTCAAACAAAAGTTATTCCTATTTTTATTTTGTTTCTTTTTTCATGAAATTAAGGATGGCTTATTTCATGACTGGCAAAGAATCTTTTAATTTTCAGCCTACAGTATAGTTATGTACTTTTTCCCCTTTCTTGCATTAAGTGTTGCTTAGCCTTAAAAACATATAATTATTAAAAATGTGTTACATGAAAAAGAATTGTGTCTGAAGATTTTGTAACTATAGTAAACAAAAGTAACACAAACAAACATCATAGGTGAAGGTCATTGTTTTCATGTCTGTGCTACCCATGTAGCTGTGACACTATTAGCAACAAAGTCCCAAGGAGTATTTGAGTCTACTTCTGTTTGAGACATCTTGATTCCATACATTTTATGGCTTTCTCATCTTCTATAACTGTCATATTCAGCATTTGCGGTCGTCTTCAAAAGAGGAAGAAAATATGTTGTGTAGATAATATATGAGGACTCAGCGCTGCGGCTATCATCACTCATAGAAGAGATGGGGGGTCATAAGGTATAAGTTATCCCTCACTCCTTCATTCATGAAGATACAAACATAAATGTCATCCCAACATTTAGGCAAGACATACATTTTAGGAATGGTGGAAAACAATATATCACCCCAGAGTCTCCTACATTCTAGCTGTAATAAAACGGCAGGATTGAAGACTGCAATGTCACCTTTAAATAAAATGAAAATAGAAATAATTACTGTTGTGCCATGTTCAATCTTTATATTTATTTAATTTTTTTTAAAGTCTCAGTGTTTAAGGTATCCCAGTAATAGTCTCTAAACTCATCTCCTTAACATATGGAATGAGCAGATTCAAGCTAATGGTTTCCTGGTTTAAAAGCTAGATTTGCAAATCTAGGAATGGAGGGAATCATGACACATGGTGTGTTTTCTGAGCAATAATCCTGAAAAGAACTTTGATTTTGTAACTTTGGACATATTTATGACCTTAACTTACTCCATACTAATGTTCGGTCTACAGCACCAACCGTGGTCAGGTCTATCTACAATGACCTAGTCTTGGATTTGGTTTCAAGACCCTCATTTAATTGTCTTCTCATATTGTACCTTTGTATCTGGGGTTCCTCAAAGTCACAACAATGATTCTGGTCTTTGTGTGAGATAACCATCATCCCACCAAACTCTACCCCTTAAATTGCAATTCTATATGAAATGTGTATCTGTAGTATTAAAATTCAATGAGGTATATGCAGATTGGTTCAACATTATTTACTATTTGATACATTTTTACCCCAAGAGCCATAAAATCCTTCAAAAATGTTCTTAAAAATATTGATCATATTTCTAATTTTCCTCTATGTAACCAGCCCTCTTACATCTCATCCTTTAAAAGTAGCCTGGGAACTTGAAAAACATTTAAAAGGTCATCCCAGAAATGCTTTAAATGTGTAGTCTTGTTTATAGCAAAATCATTTTTCAACCTTAGTGAGACAATTACAATTGCATGGGAATCATAAGGATTGTTAAGGTGATTAAGAACTATATTTAATAGTTATTCAAGTAGCATCTTGACAAACATTTAAATTTTATATCTCTCAAATAAACCAATAAAACAGCATGATCTAAAAATTCTTAACAAACATGAATAAAATTTTATACATGCACATATTACTTATGATGTTTGAGTTAATTACATGATAATATTACCTTGTATACACCTCAATTCGATTAATATTGATCAGTGCAATTTCCATTGATATTTCATTAACACATAGTAACTGTCTGATAATACCTAGATAAAACTTTAAATTAATTAAAGAGTCTGGCTGAAAATGAGTGCTTATGGAAAGGTATGAAAAACAAAGCCTTTTAAACATTAAAACAAGATGCTCATCCTTTGAAATAAAGCATAGAGGAAAAATTAAACTCTACCTACTTCAAGGATTTAATTAGATCTAAGAATGATAATTCACATTATTTTCCTGCAGGATTTCTGCTATAATCTCAGTTAGACTGTGTTCATCTATCACTCTATTTTAAGGATGAGGTTATGAAATATTGCAATTATTTCTGAGGATTATGGTCTTTGTTTATTTCAAAAGAACCTAGATTTTAAACAGCATCAAAGATTTCTTAGCATGTGATTAAAGCTGTTTATTTTCATGCTGATGAGCTGAGAGCTGTTTCAATGGGGAGATGCTGTAATTTTCCCATGATCTTGAAAATAATTCATGGCACTTTTTATGTTGTCATTAACTGTCACGTCTCTTGAGTTAAATATGAGCCCTGTCATTTGGAAGTCAGAAAGCAGCTCCTAAATTTCTCAATTTCATTAGCAATTGATTCAAATCATTTCCCGAAAATAGTCTGAATTGACACATGAATTGTAGTGGTTCCTCAGCTTGGTGATTAATTAATCAAGCCATCAGGTTCACATTAAACTATTTATCAATCTTACGATTTCCTGCTTTTCAGAAAAAATTAAAAAGCACTCTAATGATATTTTATGGGTTTTGAGAAAAATTAAAATGGGATTGAAAGAGTAATCTGTTCTTCCTCATTCAGAAACTCTGTGATGTCAATTTCTGCAAACTGAGACATGGTAAGGAGGAGATAGGGTAGAGATCTGCTGATATCCCAAGAAAAGTACTTGGGGTATGGCCCCCATTTCTACAGGCCCCATTTCTTCATTTGTAAAATAAGAAAATTTACTTTATCTCTTAATTTTCTCTCAGACTTAAAATTATGCCGTGAATACACTTGTATTACAAATGGATACTGTGACTTTGAACTTGGATTACTTCTATTGCTTCAGTGTGTGCCATTATCTTTACTTTCAAACAAGCAAACAAGCAACTTCTTATTGACAGACTTGAAAATTGCAAATTGGAAAATTGAGAAGCAGCACGGGACAGAGTTCTGCAATGTGCATTTTCCACTGAATGCCACATGAGTCTAGGTCTTTTCTATTGTGCTAGTCTAACAAGGCACAACTGTCCATTGCTTCAACCTTTCCAAGACTGGGCCACACCAAAAGCTATTTGTTTGCTGAGAAAACTACTGAAAAACATCAAGTTGCTTGCTTTTTTAATTTCACTCAAACTTTGCAGAGTTCAATTAATAGCCCACTCTTTTCAAAACAAATTATGTCAACTAAACTTGGTCCTTTTTCTTTGAAATGTGCTCTGTATATAAAACTGAAAAATGAATATCTCATTTAACATCCAGTCCTGTTTGTAGTTAGAGAAAAAGAGGTTTAAAGAGTTTCTGTCTTCTAGCTAATTGCAATTGCATTTAGTCTTCCTTTGGTCCTGTAGAACAGAGAGGGCAAGTCACAGGTGAGGAAATAGTACAGTTAACTGGGGATATCCAATCCAAGCCTGCAGCCGTGCATAAGGCCTGAGGATAACCTATCAGAGGGGTGAGCATAGATGGCTCAGTGGGAGAGCACATGCCTTACAAGCCTGAGGTTGTTGGACCTGCTAGCCCCTCAGAGCCATCTTGCAGTTTGGAACCCCTGTGTGTTCTCTGAACACCACAACCAAATATGTATAAACATCACATCATCATCATCATCATCATCATCATCATCATCATCATCATCATCCCATTGATCACCGAATTTCTCGAGCGGTCTCAGTACGTCTCCATTCATCCTAGCCCTGAGATTTTAGAAGCCTCTCTTTACTCATCCTTCCCAACAATGCTGCATTGAAGGCTCTTTCAGGGTCAAGGGAATGAGACCCAGCTTGCTACTGGTTTTGGCATATGAATACACCATGGGGAGTTTGCGAGGCTCTCCCATGTGAGCAGGAAACTCTCAGTAGCTTTCCAGTTTCTCCCAGAGGAAGAAGTAGGCTATAAATTTCCGGGAGCTTGCTTTTAAGTCTCTGGATGTTGGCCGTTGATGGGATTACATGACGCTGGGGGCAGTCCCTGGGTGTGGCCGCCTAACTACTGGAAAATGGGAGATCTGGGTGGAAGAGGTCCAGTCCCTATCCGAGCAGGCTTGAAGGTCTCAGCCCCAGGTCCCATACACTTGGGTTCCTCTGCCCGTACCTTCATGCATGAGGCTCATCTGAACATGTGGAGAGGGCCCTTGAGCATGTCTGTGGCTAGGCTCCAGAGGTCTTTGGCCACCAGGAACTCTGCTCGGAGTGGAAGCTGGAGCCCATCCCCTCCGAGGGGGCCCGGGGAAGACAGCCAGGCCCGTGGGCAAGAGACTCTCTGCATAAACATTACAGAAAAAAAAAGTGTGCAGGTCCCAGTGACTCTTCTGCTAGAAAGGGTGGACAAATATTACAGTGGGTGCAGACAGCCAGGTGCTTGCCCTCAAGCAGTGAAAATAGAACGCAAAGGATGGGCGGTCAAGTGTTCAGAAAATACTTCATTTAAGGGAAAGAGAAGGAGGGTAAAGAACGCAGCGTGGTCCCAGATCATGAGAAGGGTCTCCGAAAAGATTCCAGAGAAGGCAGAAGACTTTTGCCTTTCATACCTTTTAATGAATTCGTGGTGGCTGGGCCAAGAAAGTGGGGTATTAAAACAAGGCAGAGGATGTTGAGATGATCATTCTCTTTTGTCAGGGAAGGTGTCTGGTAGCGCCACCTAGGTCACTCTTTGGATAGTCCTTACAGATGATTCTGTCTTTTCAGGGCCATATCTCTAATCTAGCTTGCCCAAGAATGGTTTTCCTTAAAGCTGTTACCTATCACACAATGAATAGCATTGGCTAGCAGAAAGGCTATTTGATACATAAACCCACCAAAGATTTTACATTTAGATTTTATCTCGAAATATAATATCTATCTATGTATCTATCTATCTATGTATCTATCTATCTATCAATTTTATATATATGTATATAAATATATTGAAGCTATACCTGGTATAACTCTGGGGCTGTATCCTATTCTTTGCTCAGGGTTGACCCAGGCAGTGCTTGGGGGACTATGAAGTACCAGAGACAGAATGTAACTTCCCACATGCAGAGTCTGCCTTCAGACCATTGAGTTATCTCTTCAGCCCTTCCATGAAATTACTTACACAAATGAGACATGGGACATAGTGGCAGAAAAAAAAACAATAAAGTTGATCATATAACCAGAAACTGTATTCCATTATGGGAAAAATATTGTCTTTAACTGCTATTTTATCAACTATGTGATTATCATACACATAGCAAAACAACACTATTTTTTCACTTAAAGAATTAATTTGCTCAGCACAATCATTTAAAAATATAACCTGAGTTTTATAATCTTGTTTCAGCATTTCTTCCACCTCCCCTTCCACTAGCTCCCCTCCACACCCCAGGACAAAAATCTTAAGAAAAATGGAGTACAGGCCTTGTTCAACCTCTCTTTGTACTGCATGGGCATTATTTCAGTCCCCACAATGCCAGAATCCCACCCGTGGGAAGACAAAGACTTGTAGCAAAAAGAAAATAACATATGGGAGAGGCACATTACAAGTCTGAGACAAGTGACCTAAATCCTATAACAGCCTTGGTACATTGCCAAAAGACACCTCCCATTCTATTACTAAGGAGAAAGGAAAATCCCTCACCTCTAGATCATATCCTACTCCTGCTATTTTGTTATAATGCACTTGTAATGCATAGCTATCCCAAGCCCTTTCTGGAATAAGCCATGCTTTCAAACTCCTGGGCTAGCACCATGAGGATGGAAAGGAATTGCATTTGCAAATGTCAGCCTACCCCATCCATCTCCCCTCATTCAAACAATATGCATTCGAGGTTCAGCAATCGGAGTTATATATTTTTCCTTAATGTTGTTGTAAGGTAATGGTTCTCTTATCTGAAATTCATCAGCCTGCTATAAATTTAAACTCCATTACTGCCAATAGAGAAAAGCTAAGCACCAAACCACTTTCAATAAATTTGCACTTATGCAATTGAACTGATACGGCCTCAGAGGAAAAGGTGAAACTCGTCTTGAGATATTTAAGTTAGTCTGAGTCACTGCTTCGTCTAGTGTTAAATTGGATCCATCGAGAAATGTAGGGCAGCACTCATCAGCCCTGAGTTATAAGAAGAGATTTCAGGCTGGAAAAAAATTCTGTCTTGAGCATTCATTATTACACAGCGTAATTCTAAGAAACCACTGACTTTCTCTGTTATGTGGTACAACTGAATGACACAAATGAAAACTCTGATGGATGTATATTTTTATGAAAACACTGGTCATCTTCATGTCCCCTTGTGAAGCTTTAAGAAAGGACATTTTTATAGTAAAATCAAAGAAGGTAATCATGAAGGTTAGAAATAGGCCAGTAGGTAGGACACTTGCCTTGCACATAGCTGGCATGTGTTCAAACCTTGATACCATACATGGTCTCTGAGTCTCACCAGGAATCATCCTTGAGCTCAGAACCCAGACTAAACCTTGAGAACTGTCAATTGTGATACAGCACCACTCCCCACCAAAGGTAACCACAGACACTTGCATAATATACAGATATACAGAAAACCCAGCTTTTATTTTCTACAAGTCTGGAAGCAAAAGTTATCATCTATTACACACAGGTACATGTGTAATCAAAACTTAGCTTTCTTCCCCTTCTCTTTCCTTCAGGACATTTTTGCTGGACTCTCTTAGTTTAATAGGGAAAAGAGCAAAAACAGCTATAAACCACATTGCCTAAATTTTTTTTTAAAAAGAGCCTGTCATAGAGGCGGGTTGGTGAATGGCAGAAAAACTGGAGACATTGGTGTAGGGAAGACGACACTGGTGAAGGAACTGGTGTTGGAACATGGTCTGCCTGAAACTCAACTATAAGTAACTTCATACATTATAGTGCCTCAATTAAAATAAATTTTAGAAAGCAAAAACAGGCTGACCTGAAGCTTGTAGTTCAGAAGAAGTGATAACCCCTATCTGGAAAAAGTGACTCTGTTGCAATGTTTTGTCTGTGTCTAGGCCAAGGCAGAATCTGACAGATAATTTAAAGGCCCCCGAGTCTTGGCTGGACCATATGAGTCAGTGGAGAATGTGCAGGAGAACAATAAAGCACTTTCCTTTCTTTTCAGGATCACATATAACAACAGAACCATACTTGTTGACAATTCTTAGCCACTTTTTGTACATGTCATATGATTCTGCACGTTCAATGTACTTTCCTCAACTGTGCATACCCATCTTTCCTCCTCACAAATAGAAATGAGTTTTAAAAACTACTAAATATGTGTAAAATATTATATAAACCTAACTCCACAAGCATAAAACCAGGTCTCCCTTCCTCTCTGATACTTGTTCTACAGCCTGGGCTGACTATTGATGTCTCCCAACTTCACTTTTTATTTGTTTGTTTGTATGGGAAGGGCATACTTGGTGATGCTCAGGGGTTACTCCTGGCTCTGCACTCCTAGTGGTGCTCAGGAAGCCATATGGGATGTCAGAAATCAGATCCTGGTCAGGTGTGAACATGCAAGTGTCGTACCGGCTATACTATCCCTTCCTCTCCAACTTCAGTTATTTTCTTGCCAATGAAGCCCTACTTTTTTATATCCCATTGTTCCCGTGTTTTTTGTACTACGTCATACAGGATTACATCTAATGGGTACGTGAAATCTGTGATTATATATGTTATCCTGGTTCTATATTTTTGGCAATGAGAGGTGGAAGATACCTTCCTCAGCAGCCTCAAGTCAGGATCTCTTCGTGAAAAAGAGCATTTTGATCAAGAGCCAAAATATATATATATATATATATACACATACATATATATGTGTATATATATATATATATATATATATATATATATATATATACTATCAGCAGAGCCATGGCTTCCTTGCAGAGGTTGCCTCTAGTTTCTGACCTTCTAAAGCAGTTCTGCATGAGCAGAGGGTTCTGCCGGCCAATTAGAGTTGCTGATTTTACAGATATAGGGCAGCATGACTAGGCAAGAGCTCATAGGTCATTAAGGATAGGAAATTTAGAAATGTAAGATAAATTCATTTATGGTTTGAAAACATACCTCTCTATGGACTGGAGCATGGGAGGTTTAGCTCTCAGGATGTAATAAACAGATCGCAAGTTTTGGTAGTTTTACTGTCTCACACACACACACACACACACACACACACACACACACACACACACACACACACAGAGATTCTCACAACTCAAAACCCTCCCAACCCCTTCTCCCATCCACAGCCTGGGTGCCCATTCTAAGGCCAGAACTGGCATTACATATATACCAGTTGCAAAAATTGAATAGCATTTGCACTTAATTGGACGATATACATTATTCATGAGCTTTGAGTCTGTGATAATTTTGGCATTCATTAGGGGGGAAAAATGGGGCATTAGCTTTCTTGGTACAAAACATTCTGTATTAAACTTCATTTGCAATCCACTTTTCAATGTGAGGAATTAGAAATGCTTTTAAGCAAAGTTACGAACTATGAAATAGCTGGAAAACAAGCAGCGGCAGCAGCTTCTAAAGATGCCAAAGAAAAGAGTAAAAGCTTGAGTTTTCTGAAGTATCGATACTCACAACATTGTGCTTAGTTGAGGACAGGGAAATTTAGCCTAATATTCACTCAGATTAACAAAAATTGTGAAGAGATTGTTAAATATTTGTATGAATATATATCAACTTATACATATATATACACCATACATAGAATATACATATATATGCATGTATTTCAAATTTTATTTCAAATTACTAGATTCTCTTTTTACCAAAAGAAAGACATTGTTTTCTCAGAGATAAATGAAGGGTTAGTTGAGTTGTACCATGTCTTTTTTAAAATTTTAATTAGAATAAAAACTTTTAAAATGATCAAGAACATCTGTAGCCAGGTTGAATCCATCTAGTTCCCCTTAGTGAGATGTGTCCAGAGTTTCAGAATTATAAGGGAAAAAAAGAAATTTAGTTAATAATATGTCTAGTCTAGTTCCTTATACTTGGGAAAGTCCCAAACACATCAACCAAGTGGTTTTTAAATAATGTTGGTAACGCAGAACATTTCGAATAAAATGTCAGTTAGGGAGTTTACCAACTGCAGTGAAACTAGAGTGAGCAGATTTAATTTCCAGTAAAGAGATCAAGCACTTTCAAGGAGACGCCCTGAAGGCAGAGGTTTAAATGCAAATATCGCTTTCAAAGACACCCTCCATTCTGCTGCTACAGCCTCTGTGTCTTGTTAAGACATATTTGGGGGCGGCATAGTTTTTCTCTACTGTAGTCCATCATTTTTGGAAGTTTCATGATGATTCAGAAGTTTGATTTTATAAAACTAGTCTCTCAGCTCTGAGTATAGTTTAGGCCAATTAAATAGGTGCATTCAAATTCTTTTCTTGTTTATTTTTGTTTTGTGCCATACCTGGCAATGCTCAGGATTAACTCCAGCTCTGCACTCAAGCATCACACCTGGTCTTATTCAGGGAACCAAATGGGATGGCTAAGACCAAGGAAGACCAAGGAAGATCCAACCTGGATCGGCCTACTGCCAGGCAAGCCCTACCCGCTTTACTGCCTCTCAGATACCGGTTGCATTCAAATTTTGAACAGGTGAGTTCCAAAAATATGCCTTTATCTTTGGAGACAAAAGTGGTGGTGGAGGGAAGCCCAGCATATATACATAAACTTAAATTTCATTTGTGCATGCTAAGGGCAGCCAGTGGAGATTTCTGGATGTCAATACTGAAGCATTTTTGGATCAGAGTGCTGGCACAGTGGGTAGGAAGTTTGCCTTGTGTATGGATTCGACACCAGGCGCCACATATGGTCCCCTCAGTAATTCCTGAGTGCAGAGCAAGGAGTAAGTTTTTAGGACTGCCAAGTGTGGCTGGTCTAAAAACAAACCAAAAGAATTTCCTCTTCCTAAAACAGGTTGTCCTGGGTTTCACTCCCTCTGGGGGCTTCTGGCATTCAGAAAACCAGCATGAGACTTGTTCACGCATAATCATTATGACCTCTTTAAAGTTTATATTTTTACCTTCACCTTGTGTGTTTTCAAAAGAAGAGCAGTTTCCATTCTTAAACAATTCAGCGATAGAAAAGAAAAACTTAAGATATTAGTTTGGAAAGCTATGGCCAGATAAAACGCAGTGTTCTTTCCAGTTCACAGGTGAAAAGAAAAATAATGACAAAAATAACTATAAATTATTTTAAAATTATATAGAGGAATAGAATAAACTGTCCATAAAAAACATGGAACTAAAAAAAAAAGAACCTCCCCCCTTAGCTATCCTAGTTCTATGATTAATTATAGCACTGTAGCACTGTCCTCCCTTTGTTCATCAATTTGCTCAAGCGGGCACCAGTAATGTGTCCATTGTGACACTTCTGTTACTGTTTTTGGGCATATCAAATACACCATGGGGAGCTTGTTAGGTTCTGCCGTGTGGGAAGGATACTCTTGGTAGCTTGCCAGGCTCTTTGAGAAGGAAAGAAGAATCAAACCCGGATTGGCCATGTGCAAGGCAAACGCCCTAACCACTGTGCTATCACTCCAGCCCATGAATAATTAAAATAAAATTAATTAATTTGAAAATTTAGTTTGGTTTTAATAAATTTGGTCACTCAGTTTTCATAATTCTCATTAGGAAAATTGAGATAATACTATGAATTATTTTAATAATTTAAGCATGACTAGATTATTTAAGCATAAGTGGAATCTTTTCCTTAAGAATTTCAAATTGAGCTCTTAATGGCTTTTTGTCTCAAGATTATGCCAAGATATTACCATCAGATTCTGTGAAACCTGTGATTTGGGATTTAGTCCATCCTTTTGTGATTGCAAAATGTTTGTGGATACTGGTACGGCTAGGATACCACTTTCTTTGCTCTCTTAGTATACTGGAACCCTGGAAGCAAAGCCATGGTTTTCCTTTTTTTGGCTCTGCAGCATCTCAGAATCGAGTACACCTAAATAAGTCTCTCTCTCTTTTAAAAAAATTAGTTATTAATTAATTTATTTTTGTAATGGATCCCCGTGAGGTGCAGTTACAAACTTTCATGGTTATGTTTCAGTCATACAATGCTCAGTACCCATCCCTCCACCAATGCACATTCTCCACCACCAATGATCCCAGTGTTACTCCCCGCCCCCACACCTCATCCCTCCCACCCCACGGCACTTCTGTGGCAGGGCATACCCTTTTCCTCTCTCATTTTGGGTGTTGTGGTTTGCAATAGAGGTATTGAGTGGCCATCGTGTTTGGTCTATAGCATATTTTCAGAACTCATCTCCCATCCCTAGCAGTCTTCCAAGCACCCTTTACTTGGTGGTCCCTTACCTATCTGAACTGCCTTTTCCTCCCCAGCATGTGAGGCCGCCTTCCAAGCCATGCAGAAATCCTTATGGTGCTTATCTCTACTATTCTTTGTTAGTCTCCCTTTCTGCTACTTTATATTCCACAAATGAGTGCAATCTTTCTCTCTTTTTGATTCATTTCACTTAACATGATACTTTTCGTGTTGATCCACTTATATGCAAATTTCATGACTTCATCTTTTCTAACAGCTGCATAGAATTGTGTAGATGTACCAAAGTTTCTTTAACCAGTCATCTCTTTTCAGGCACTCGAGTTTTTTCCAGATTCCGGCTATTGTAAACAGTGCTGCAATGAACATACAAGTGCAGATGTCATTTCAATTATACTTTTTTTCCTCTCCAGGATATATTTCCAGGAGTAGTATTGCTGGGTCAAATGGGAGCTCAATTTTGAATTTTTTGAGAAGCGTCCATATTGTTTTCCAAAAGGGCTGAACCAATCGGCATTCCCACCAGCAGTGAAGGAGAGTCCCTTTCTCCCCACATCCACGCCAACACAGGTTGCTTTTGTTCTTTTGGATGTGTGCCAGTCTCTGTGGTGTGATGTGGTATCTCATTTTTGTTTTGATCTGCATCTCCTTGATGATTAGTGATGATGAACATTTTTTCGTGTGACTTTTGGCCATTCGGATTTCTTCTTTGAGAAATTTTCTGTTTATTTCATCACACTATTTTCTGATAGGGTTGAATGTTTTCTTCTTGTAAAATTCAACCAGTGCCTTGTATATCCTTGATATCAACCCCTTATCAGATGGGTATTGGGCGAATATCCTTTCCCATTCTGTAGATTGCCTTTGTATTGTCCCTGTATCTTTTGAGGTGCAGAAGCTTCTTAGTTTAAGACAGTCCCATTTGTTAATCTCTGTTTCCACTTGGCTGGTCAGTGGCGTGTCATCTTTGAAGATTCCTTTAGCTTCATTGTCCTAGAGGGTTTTGCCAACCTTGTCTTCAATGTATCTTATGGATTCCGGTCTGATTTTGAGGTCTTTGATCCATTTTGATATGACTTTTGTGCATGGTGATAGGGGTGATAGGTAGAGGTCTGAGCCCTTTTTTTTTTTTTTGCATGTGGCCGTCCAGTTTTGCCAGCACCATTTGTTAAAAAGGCTTTCCTTGATCCCTTCACATTTCTTGCTCCCTTATCAAAGATTAGATGATCATATATTTGAGGGTGTGTCAGGATATGCAACCCTGTTCCATTGGTCTGCCTCTCTGCTTTTTTTCCAGTACCATGTTGTTTTAATTATAACCACTTTTTTTGAGGTTGAAGAAGGTGATGCCTCCCATCTTCTTCTTCCCAAGAATTGCTTTAGCTATTCATGGGGGGTTGTTGTTCCATATTAACTTCAAGAGTTTTTGATCCATTTCTTTGAAGAAATTCATGGGTATCCTTATAGGGATCACATTGAATCTGTATAATGCTTTGGGGAGTATGGTCATTTTGACAATGTTAATTCTCTCAATCCATGAGTAGGGATATGCTTCCATTTCCTTGTGTCCTCTTTTATTTCATGGAGCAGGGTTTTGTAGTTTTCTTTGTACAGTCCTTTATCTCCCTAGTTAAGCTGACTTCGAGGTACTTGATATTCTGGGTCATGATTGTGAATGGGATTGCTTTATTCATGTCACTTTCCACTGTCTCATTATTTGCATATAGGAAAGCCATGGACTTTTGGGTATTGATATTATAGCCTGTGACTTTACTGTACAAGTCTATTGTCTCTAGGATTTTCTTGGAGGTTTTGGGGTTCTCTAACTATAGTATCATATAATCTATGAATAGTGATAGCTTGATTTCTTCCTTTCCAATGGATATTCTTAATATCTTTTTTTGCCTAACTGCTATTGCAAGTACTTCCAATACTATATTGAACAGAAGTGGTGAGAGTGGGCATCTCGTCTTGTCCTTGATCTTAGAGGGAAGGCTCTTAGTTTTTCCTCATTGAGGATTATGCTTGCCATAGGTTTGGTAGATGGTTTTGACTGTATTAAGAAAAGTTCCTTCAAAACCCATTTTGTAGAAAAGTTATGTAACAAACAGAGGGACTTAATATCTCTACATTCTCAGCAATGGAGAGCTATCAAATGCTTCCTTGACAGTAGGACTGTCTTTTCTTTTTTGGGGGGAAACCCTAGCAACAATAGTGAGTTATGTGTTGAAACATGGAACGTAACCAAGATAAAGCGTAAACAAAGTGAAATTTATCACTTTCAAGGGTGGGGACTGGGGAGGCAGGAGGGGCCGGGAGGTATAATGGGGTGGTTGGTGATGGAATATGGGCACTGGTGAAGGGAAGGGTGTTTGAGTATTGTATAACTGACATAATCCTGAGAGAACTATGTAACCCTCCACATGGTGATTCAATAAAATTTATAAAAAAAAAAATTCACCAAAAAAAAAAGCATTTTGGTGAGAGTTTTCATCATAAATGGTGTTGGTTCTTGTCAAATGCTTTCTCTGCATCTATTGATATGATCATATGGTTTTACACTTTCCTTTGTTGATTCGATAAATTATGTTGATGGTTTCCTAATGTTAAACCATCCTTGCATCCCTGGAATGAATCCTGCTTGGTCGTGGTGTATGATCTTTTTGATGAGATGTTGGATTTTATTTGTTAATATTTCGTTGATGATCTTCACATCTGTGTTCATCAGGCATATTGGCCTGTAGTTTTCTTTATTAGTGGTGGTTTTTTTTTAGCTTTTGGTATTAGGGAGATATGTGCCTCATAGAAACTGTTTGGGTGAGTTCCTGTTTCTTCAATTTCCTGGAAAAGCTTAAGAAGAACTGGCAACAGGTCCTCTTTAAAAGTTTGGAAGAATTCACTAGTGAACCCATCTGGACCTGGCCTTTTGTTTTTAGGAAGACTTTTGATTACTGCTTCAATTTCCTTGATAGTAACAGGTTTATTCCAAGTCTTGTTCATTCAATCTTGGGAGATTATAGGAATCTAGGAATTTATCCATTTCTTCTAGGTTCTCTTGTTTTGTGGCATACAGACTTTCAAAAGTCTCTGATGGTCTTTTAATTTCTGTGGTTTCTGTTGTGATATCTCCCTTTTTATGTCTGATTCGAATTATTAGGGTTCTCTCTCTCTCACTAGTCTTGCTAGTGGTTTATCAATCTTGTTTATTTTCTCAAAGAACCAGCTCTTGGTCTCATTGATCTTTCAGATTTTTGGGGGGATTTCCATGTCATTAATTTCTGCTCTAAGTTTTGTTATTTCTTTCCTTCTGCCTGTTTTATTTTTGGTCCTTTTGTTGGTCCTTTTATAAGATCTTGAGTTGTGAAGTCAAATTATTTATGTAGGCCCTTTCTTCCTTTCTGAGAAACGCTTGCAGAGCTATAAATTTTCCCTTTAACATGGCTTTAGCTGTGTCCCATAGGTTCTGGTAACTTGTGTCTTCATTCTCATTTGTTTCCAGGTATCTTTTGAGTTCTTCCTTGTTTTCCTTATTGACCCAATCATTGTTCAAGATTGAGCTGTTCAATTTCCAGGTGTTTGATTTGTTTCTCCGCTTCTGTACATGACTAACTTCTATCTTCAGATACAATTTTTATATTCCTGATTCTGTTGAGGTATGTTTTGTGACCCAGCACATGGTCTATTTTGGAAAATGCTCCATGTGCACTGGAAAAAAAGTGTATTCTTTCTTTTTGGGGTGTAAGGCCCTGTATAGACCTTTTAGCCTTCTCTATTCTATTTCTTCCTTCAAAGCCAGTGTTTCCTTGGTGAGTTTTATTCTTGTTGATCTGTCGAGTAGTGATAAGGCAATATTGGCAATATTGAAGTCTCTGACTACTATTGTGTTGCTAGCAATGTCCTTCTTAAAATCTGTTAGCAGTTGTTTTAAGTATTAAGCGGGTCCCTCATTAGGTACATATACATTTAGGAGTGTGATTTTTTCCTGTTCTACATATTCCTTGATTAATAAAAAATAGCCTTTCTGTCCCTTCTAATTTTTTTCAACCTGAAATCTATGTTGTCAGATACTAGTGTGGCCACCTGGCTTTTTTGAGGGAGTTGTTTGCTTGCAGAATTGTTTTCCATCCTTTGACTTTGAGTCTGTGTTTGCTCTGATTGTTCAGATGTGTTTCTTATAGGCAACAGAATGGTGGGTTCAGCTTCTGAATCCATTTGCCACTCTGTGTCTCTTAATTGGTGCATTTAGATCATTGACATTGAGAGAGATTATTGTCATGGGGTTTGTTCCATTTTTCTGTAGAGATTTGCTGTGCTTGTAGGGTGTTTTTTTTTTGTCTTATAGTAGCCTCTTTAGACCTTCTTTTAGTTTTGGTTTTGTGTCTATAAAGTTCCTGAGCTGCTGTTTATCTGAAAAATAGTGTATTGTTCCTTCAAGTTTGAGTGAGAGTTTAGCCAGATAAAGGATTCTTGGGGAGGCGTTCATTTCATTGAGCTTTTTTTTCACTATATCCCACCATTGCCTTAGGGCTTGAAGGTTTTCTTCTGATAGGTCTGCTATGAATCTAATGGGTGTTTCTTTTTATGTGGTTTCCTTCTTCGACCTTGCTGCTTGCAGTATTGTATCTCTGTCCACGACATCCATCATTTTGACTAAGATATGTCTTGAGTCTTTTTATTAGGGTCTCTTTTAGCTGGTACCCTTCAGGCTCCTTGGATCTGGATGCCTGCATTCTTCAGCTCTGGGAACTTTTCAGCAATTATTTCTTTAACTGTGGCTTTTTTATTGGGGTTGATTTCTTGTCCTTTTGGTACTGTGATGATTGTACTCATGTTGCTGATTCTAATGTTGCTCCTCTTTGAATCATCCTCTAGGACTCTGACTCACCCTATAGCTATTTTGAGGTCTTTTCCCATTGTTTGTTTGTTGTTGCCTGTACACTTTCTGCAGCTCATCTTCAAGCTCACTGATTCTGTCTTTGGCTGTAGCCATTCTACTGTTGAGGACACCCACTGAGTTTTTTATTTCATCTACCGAAGCTCTATTTCTTCCTGTATTTTGTTGGCTGTTCATTCCACTGTTTCTGTCATGTTCTCCTTTAATTTACTGAATGTTTGCTCCACTGTTTCTTTGAGTTCATTGATCATCCTCAGCATTTCATCTCTGAATTCTTTATCAGAGAGGTCGTATTTGTGGGTAACCCCTGTTGAGGCTTCTGGATTCTTTTCTTCATTCTCTCCTCGTAGTGGGGATCTGCGCTGTTTCTTCATGTTGTTGTGGTTGTATAGAGGTGGGACCCTCCAGTTCACTAACACTGCTCCCTCTTACTGCAAGAAAGGGTTCTGAATGAGCTCGGTCAATGGTGGTCACCTTTTTGCCCTTCTGGCTCTCAGGTATTTCTCTGTGATTTATGTGAGGGATCTAGTGAAGCTTTGGAGTATGTGTTCGTTTATATTGGGCTTGTATAGATTCTTGTGTACACTGGTCTTTTGGTGAAGTTGGAATAGGTTAGTGGGGTATTGGCCTATTGTGTTTGAGATTTCAAAGGAGATCTCAACAGAATTATTTGGTGGAGATTGAAATGTGGGTCCAGAGTGCTGGAAAGGTATAATATAACTGCTGCGGCAGAAAAGGCCACACCTACTTCTGCCGAGGCCACGCCCCCACCGTGGAAATCACGCCCCACCATGGAAGCCACACCCTTACTGTAGAGGCCACGCCCCCGGAGGCCTGAGATGCTGGGAGGTGCTCAGTTCCTGGTTGCCCAGTGCTGAGCTGGGGGCTCAGGGACAGGTGCCCACCTCTGGTTGGCACACGCGGTGCTAGGGGCACATGGACTTGTGGAGAAGACCAGCGAGCTGGGAAGGCAGACTCTCAGGGCTGGAAACCAGGGCCAGGTGTTTGCAGGTGCTCAGGTCTGGTTTGCAGGGTTCGGGGCCGGGGACAGGTACCCACCTCTGGGTGACGAGCATGGGGCTGGAGCACATGGACCTGTGGAGAAGACCCTCCTCCTTTTTTTAAAAAAAAATTGAATCACCTTGATCTACAGTTTTGAAGCTTTCATGTTTGAGTTTCAGTCATATAGTGATCGAACACCCATCTCTTAATCAATACACTTTCCACCACCAATGTTCCCAGTATCCCTCCCCGCCAGTCCCACCCTTCCCTCTGCCTCTATGGCAGATAATTTCCTTCTTACTCTCTCTCTACTTATGGGCATTATAGTTTGCAATACTATATCTGTATTGCATTATCTGTATTGCAATACAGATAACGCAGATCTTGAGAGGTCATCATGTTCAGTCCTTTATCTATTTTCAGTTTATATCGCCTATCCCAAGAAATTCCTCCAACTATCATTGACTTAATGATCCCTTCTTTATCCCAGCTGCCTTCTCCCCAGCTCATAAGGCAGACTTCTAAATGTGAAGCAATCTTTCTGGCTCTTGTCTCTACTGTCCTTGGGTGTTAGTCCCATATTACAATATTTTATATTCCATAAGTGAGTGCAATCATTCTATGTCTGTCCCTCTCTTTCTGATTAATTTCACTTAGCATGATACTCTCCATGTCCATCCACTTATAAGCAAACTTCAAGATTTCCTCTTTCCTAACAGCTGCATAGTATTCCATTGTGTAGATGTACCATCGTCTGTTCTTGGGCCCTCAGGTTGTTTTCAGATTCTGACTATTGTGAACAGCACTGCAATGAACATACAGGTGCAAATGTCATTTCTACTGTGATTTTTTGTACCCTCAGGATATATTCCCAGAAGTGGTATTTTCGAGCCATGTCGAAGCTCAAATTTTTGTTTTTTTAAGAAATGCCCATATTGTTTTCCAAAAAGGCTGGACCAGTCAGCATTCCCACTGACAAAGAAAAAAGAGTTACTTTCTCCCCATATTCGTGCCAGCACTGGTTGTTCTTGTTCTTTTTGATGTGTGCCAGTCTCTGTGGTGTGAGCTGATATTTCATTGTTGTTTTGATTTGCATCTCCCTGATGATTAGTGATGCAGAGCATTTTTTCATGTAAAAATGTAGGCAGAACTCTACGTGACATTGAAACTAAATGCATCTTTTTTTTTCTTTTTTGGGTCACACCCCGCAATTCACAGGAGTCACTCCTGGCTCTGCACTCAGGAATTACCCCTCACGGTGCTCAGGGGACCATATGGGATGCTGGGAATCGAACTCAGGTTGGCCACGTGGAAGGCAAACACCCTACCCGCTGTGATACGGTTCCAGTCCCCTAAATGCATCTTTAAGGATGAAATACCACTGACCAAGCAAGTTGAAAAAAACAAACAAATGGAACTACATTAAACTAAAGCTTCTGCACCTCAAAAGAAACAGTGACCAAAATACAGAGAGAGCCCACAAAATGGGAAAAATATTTACCCAATACTTATCAGTAAGGGGTTAATATCCAAGATATACAAGACATTAGTAGAATTGTACAAGAAAAACACCTCCAACCCCATCAAAAATATGGGGAAAGAAAGAGCAGAAGTTTCCTCAAAAAAAATTACAAATTAAGTCAGTCTTTTTCTATTTCAAATGAAGAAACTGAGGCATACTGAATGAAAAGTCTAGAAGTTCCAGTGCTTTGGGGCTGAGAACTGGATAAAATTGATCTTTCTTAGCAACTCTCATAAATATTTTTTCTACCTGACCACTTGGATAGTTTGAGTCAGGGGTTTGAAGTCAGACAAGTCTGCATACAAACATTACATTAGACTCTGGGACAAGACTCTTCATCTTGTTAAGTCTTGATTGTCAATTATGAAATGAAGAGAGATCTTGGAGGTTAGAAGATTATTACAAAGCTTGAGGACAATTCTTGGCATATACTAGGCTTCCTGATAGGTCTGCTGTCATAGTCTTGTTGATTATTATAGTCTGGACACACAACTCACCTAGACATTATTAGTATTGTCTTCTAGTTGTTTCACATTGATGACATTTGTCTAATTTTCTATTATATATTCAATTCCTTAGATCAGAGCTATTTTCTAGTTCCACTTTATATTCCCCTGTACCTGGCCTTAATTCAACTAGCAAGAGCTCAATAATGATGCAAATTGTATTGTACATGGTCTGACAGTTTATGACGTACAATCTTTCATCTGCCTCTACCAATGATGATGATTTTCATAAGAGATTACCTGCTCTAAGTGCTTATTCTGTTCTGTTCTTCAAACTATAGAAAAATCCTTCCTAAAAGAATGCTGTCAAGCGAAGTTCCCCTTTTGCCCCAGTGTTCACAAAGATGTAGGCGGGCAAAATCACATCCCCTTGAATGGAGCAAGAGAGCATATTTGGGAAATGGGAGGCAGTATGCCTGAAGTCCAGCAAAAACAAAAAAATATGCTCACAAAATAAGTTTCCAGCTTCCCATTGAATATCAAGCATCTGTTGTATTCAATCAATTTTTTTTCAATATTGACTCAATGTTCTTTTTGTGGACTGAACTCTACAAGGCATGGTTCCACCTTTATGATTGATGCTTTAAGAAAAGTGGGTCACATAGGTTGGATACTGAGAAAATATTTTATTTGAAAAAGTTCCAAAGACAGATTCATCATTGATTCTGAAGCAAAACTTCATGAGACTCATCACAAGAGTAAAATTTCTTTGAAGTGTTCAATTAAGATTCATGCTCATTTGAGACAACTTCATATTAAAATGTGTTTGTTTAAATATACATTTAGTTCTTAAATATTGCAGTAAAACATGCATTTGAAGAAAATGCACCATTTTGCTCTGGATTTTAGAGCCCAGTTCTCTGCAATTCTGTGCCCCACATCAAAAGGGGCAAAGAATCTCTATAGTAACGCACAAATTTCAAGTGAGTATATTATGACCCACAGTCTATTATCATCACAGAACAGCTAATGGGCCTTGATGAGGGTGTGCCTACACATGGCAACTTGTCTGACCTAACCGTCACTTTTTCTTAAGGTACCACTGAGGATGCTTGCCTTCCCACAAAAGCCTTAAGAGCAGCCAAACTCATTTCTCTTCTGTCCGTGTGCATTAATTCCTGCTTCTGTAATGAAATACAGAAGAGAAAAAAGGGGAAGAGGACTGATGTGGAATCAGATTGGGCCTGATGAGTTATGGAGCCTGCCTTCTCATCAGTGATGTAAAACAGCTCGGGCTCTATTTACTGCCGCTGTCAGCTGGATCGATAAATAACATTTTCAGTGACATGAAGAGGGAATGCGTGAGCTCAATGAAATGAAGGAGAGCCAGAAGTAGAAGCAGACAATACCCTTTTTCTTTTCCTGCAAGAGTCACCTGTTTGTTGGGGAGACAGAGTGGGGCATGCATTTTGTTTGGTTTATGAGGGAGGAGCAGAGAAGTTCCCTGCTGAGAGGAAGACAAAAAAAGACACAGTCCATTGTGACCGGCACCTCTCTCCTACTTCAAGGAACACCCTCTCTTTGAGCCTAGAAGCAACCATAATTAGCTGACCCTAGCAGGCAGGACACCATATTCTTAACCACATCAGAAGGATACGGTTGGCTTCTCATTTATGCAGGATAAACAGTCAGAATAAATGTAAAACCCAGAGGAGGCATAGCTGCTTGTCAGAAGAAGACTAAGAAGCTATTGATCCTTGAGAAAGGCCTTTACGATGAGTGGGCTTAGGTGAGAGTTGAGGAATTCTTGTTCCCACCAATTAGAGTTTAATTACAATGAGCATAATCACAGAAGGAATCTGAAATCTTCTTGCTCACCCTCCTACAAAATCTCAAAACCATCTGTGAGAAGCTGAGCACTCCATGCACTGAGAAGTCACTAGCTCTTTCCATTAGGCTGCAAGGGGAGTATCTAATATAAGGCAAGTGCACCACTGTCTGCAGTGTGTGCTTGCAAAGTCAGTGGAGAGTGGCTCACAGGTTTAAAATCTGCCCTGGACTCTTTCCCATAAATGAGAAGCCAACTACATTCTTCTGAAGTGGCCAAGAACATGGTCTGTTGTCTACCTGGGTCAACTGATGATAGTTCTAGGCACAGATGGTTGCATCTGCTAGCTGGCTAGGATCCTATGAACACCAAGAATGAGCTCTGGACAACTCCTGCTTTAACTCTGTAATATGGATACTCTCAGCTGAAAGCCAGCAAGGTAACTCAGTATCAGGTTTGGTGAGCAAAATAACTTTGTGGGCATTATCTTTATATCTATCCCCTACCCCTTCCCTACTTTCTTAGCTTAAAAATATAAGTGGTTAAGAGTTAATTTTAATTATTGGATATTGGATATCTCACATTCTGTAGCATTAAAAGTTTTGGCAGAAACCAATTGAAGTAGTTCCAGAAACATCTACTGAGGGAAGGAAATAAGGGGAGGTGGCATTACTGTAGGAATAAAGAGCATGGTAGACAGAGAGGAGATAAATAGAAAGACAAGAAAGAAAGAGAAGAGGGAAACAAAAAATAAGAGATAAAAAAGAGTTGGGCAAAAGGAGAAGTGAGAATGGGAGGAATGAAAGACTGTTCAGCAAATCTTTAGTCTCATCAACTCAGCTTCACATTTATAAACACTGTTAATTGGGTGGAAAACAATATCGCCAAAAGAATCTCTTCTCTAGACACTGTGTTGAAAATGCCAAGAAATAGTATTTTAGCATAGTATAATGTGTATGTGTATGTATGTATTTTCAGATTCCAATTCCAAGGATCCTCTGGGGAATTTGATAAAGTTATTAGGCAACATAATATATAAGAATTAATTTTTTTGCAATAGTAATCATGGGTGTATACTAGATGCCATAAGTTGTTTTAAATCCTTCTCTAGTGTTGAATCCACTAAGTATTAAATTGGGTCCATTACCATTCCTGTGTAACAAGCATTGTTTGAGTAACTATCTAGTACCAGAAAGCCAAAGAGTGTAGGAGCCAAGATTTGATCCCAAGCAATCTGACTCTTGAGCCTTCTCATCTCTTTATTAGCCTTAGGTCTCATATAGGTGGACATTTACATTCTTTATGGAATTCTTTTATGGCTCAAATTTTAAATGTGCAACAACCTATGTCATGGGAATTAGAAAGCAAGAGTGACTAATTAGGTGGATGATCAGTGGGAATAAGTGAACATATATCACGAAGAGAAAGAGAAGAATGGAATAAGATGAAATGGAAGAGGGGACAGAGGAAAGAATAGGTAAAACAATAGTAAGGTAACAAAATCAGAGTTTCTTCCTACTAGATATGGGTTTTATATTCTGTTTGGGGAGGGAGTAAAGGAATTTATCAGGGTTAATGAACTGGTTGTGGATCCAGCAAAGGTATTATCAGGCTGCTCTCTAAATAAAATAGAATGCTGACCTGAAAATATGTAGTAGTAGCATTAATATTTTATCAAGATAAAACAGAAGTATTAAAAATACTCATTATGTAGTGTTAGGCATCTTGGGAGCACAAAATTGGGGATCGTATGAGGTACATGGGTGAGAAATTTGAATTTGTTGACCACTACCATGACTGCTGGCAAAAATAAGTGACTCTAGTTTAGTTATGGATTATCAAGATCCAATGAACTTTCTTTTAACTGTCATCAGATGTTGATCAGAAGGAGTGTTACTGTTTTCTCTCTGTATCTCAAAAATGAATATATATCAAGCCTTAACTGCCTGTTTAGCCAACATTAGTTCCTGCTTTAGATGACCACTCCATTTATCTTAGCTTAAAACGTTACCGTGCTACATATCATGGCATATAGGTATTCTTTTATTATGCTCAAGTAGCATGTTGAAGCATGTTTCAATTTAATGTGACACAAAAATCCGACTTTCCTCACCCCTTAATTTGACCCAATGATTAAACAATATTGGAATAAAAGACAATATACAGTCTATTAGCAACTTTATAGTGAATTTCTGTTAGAGTTTGTCATCTTGGTATTTATTTAACTGAGCCTCGTATAATTTCACTGAATGCTTCATATATGCCTATATTTTGCTTCTTACAACCTGTATAGAAAGCACATCTAGCACAATATGAAATATGCATGAATCATCCCATGAAAATATTTATAAATACCCAATGGTAATAGTAAAAAATAAGAGTAATACAATTGCTTCTAATCTAATCTGAACAGTTATGATTATGTGTGAGTATCATTAAAGGAAACATAAGAAGATTTAAAGAACTATGATTGCTACAAGAATTTCTATGTTTTGAAGGTTTTTACTGGGACAAAGAGATGAGAGCGAATTCAGTTCACTACTAGAACAAAGCAATAAAAAAATCTTCACTGATCCTTTTGTGATTGTGATGGTATATTTTATTTTCTTATTTTTTCATTGAGATAGTGCGGATGCTTAGGGGAAATGTAGATAATATATGAGTATAGTGTAAGTCTCACAATGGAGATGTTACTGGTGCCCTCAAGCAAATTGATGAACAAAGGATGACAGTGCTACAGTGCTATAGTGTAAGTAGCTAGAGTCCATTGTTAAAAAATAGTAGAGATGATTGCTGAGATAAACTGACTCACTCCTCCACACTTGGGTAGGTAATGTGGTAATAGTGGTTACCACTTCCTATTCACCTTTTCTGCAGGAACTGTTCCACTGTTCTATTCCCCAGATATATACCATTCCATGCAATTCTAATGAGCTGTATCTTAAGCTGGGCTCAAATTGTCAGATTATACACAAAATATAAATAGTGACTGGGATATGGCTATATTAGGGTCATGCATAAACCTCCCTGAGAGTCTACACATGGCCTCTGAAAGAATGTCTCTCTAGATCCCAGCTGCTTAAGCTGTAGGTCATGACTTCACATTTGAAAATGGGGAAATCTCTCTCTCTCTTTCTCTCTCTTTCTCTTTCTCTCTCTTTCTCTCTCTCTCTCACACACACATAGACACACACAGAGCAATGGCAAAAGGTTTCTGAATATTCAGTGGCCAAAAATTAATCCAAAATAAAATGTATAGTGAGCATAAAGTGTTCTCAAAGTTCATGTTACATTTTTGGGGTGAAAAGGGGAGAAAGTTTGAGAAGACCATCTCTAAATCATGAGAAATTTGGATAGAAGCCTGAAATGCTAGGAGCCATATTTCTTGCTACTTATAAAGTGTTTACCTAATACTGGACACAATCATACCGTAGGAAGTAGAATTCAGAAATGTCAGGATAGAGCCTTCACATCATTTATGTAGCTAGATCTAGCTTTGACTAAATCTAAATCTTCTACATCAGGGATTTTTGAATGTTCCTTATAATTTGAATCACCTGGAAAGCTTTGTCTTTCTCATACTCCTAATAAATTATTTGAGTACCAGACCACAACCAGGACTATTACATTAGAATCAGCTCCGAGGGTAGGGCCAGATTTCAGTGCTTTTCAGTCTGTTCAGCTGATCCCAGTGTACAATCAACTTTGGGGAACCTCCCCCACCCCCTACTCTGTATCACAGTTGACATTGCTCAGAACTTTCCAGGCAAGTTTGGCATCCACAAGAATCCAGGAGATATAGATGACATAATTATTGGTATTATAATCTAAGAGGTTTTATTAAATCTTGGTCAGTAAATCTTAAAATAGTACACAGTGAGCAAATAATAACAATTTAAGACATTTGTAAAAGCGGTTAAATGTTCTGTGCATGTTTAATAAATATCATGCAAGTCATTGATGTTCAGAAAGGTAAATTTATCTTATTATCATTGGAAGAAGAAACCTATTTCCTAGCTCAGTTCCTCCTTGCAGCTCCAAATTATTTAGTCATTAAATGTATGGTTTCCCTAAAATGACTTATGGTACCAATATTTGGTGCTTGAATTCTTCGATAGGATGAACTCCTGATAATGAGGTCGAGTTGTGCAATCTCTGCAATCTTGGCTTATGCTTTATAAGCAGCATAGATACAACTATTCAGCCTTCTCTGCTACCCTCACCACACCCTGGTGGGTACTTTCTCTGACTCGCCTTTCATTTTTCTTAATAAAACTATTTTACTTTAAAAAAAAAGAAAAACAATAAGGATATTAAGTTCATGAAACAGCTGTATGCATTCAATCGCTTAACTGCTGTAAGCTTCAATTTTGTTATCTATATAATGGGCACCTGTCAGGCTCCTGAGGGCTATGGTGGGCTGCAGGTTTGGCTGAGCCTGGATTCTGAAGCGGACTCAGGCAAGGAAGGAACCCAGTCCTGTGGAGGTACCCGGTGTCCTTGACTGAACTTCGCACGTCTCTCCTTCCCACCACTATTAGGGTTTCCTGGGAGTGGCCTCCGACTGCTCTCTCTCTTAGAGGTGGGGGCCGCCTGTGGCTTTAGGATCTGGCCCACAGCTCTGCGCTGGTCTGGGGTGCAGGGTGAAGACACCTCTCTGGGCTGAAATCATGCCAGGGCAAGCCCCTAGCTGTGGCAGCACTGCAGAATGAACTGCCTTATGCAGCACAGCAGGGCAAAGCCTGCTCTGTGCCAAAGCCTGAGCATGAATTTAAGCTCTCGCTGTGTTTTGGGTTCCATTATTTTCCAATTCTGATTTTCAAAGCTTAGTCTAGGGCACAGAACCCCTTCAGGCCTTAAGAGTGTGCGAGTAGAGCCTAGTGCTTCTACTGACGGGCATCTTCTGCGTGTTTCTGTGGTAAGAGACCAGCATTGTCTAGTCAATATTTATCCTGCCCTTCCTTCCTGAAGTTAGTTTTCATTTTGGAGGGTGTGGCAAAGGAACGTGATTTTATAAAGACCCAGTGTGTCACCAATCGAGATAGTCAGTGAGCTATTAGTCAACATTCTTAGAGTAATATTATGAATCCTTTTAAGAGAACGGATGCATCCAAAAGCCATACTTTTGCCTTCTCTCTGTAGTTGGGATGTGGTGTCTTCAGCTTCAAAAACTCTTGGCTCCATAAGGAAACAATAACAAGAGCTGGTAAGTCCTTGGTTCTGGCATTCTGAAGCTACCAAAACAATGCCTGTAAACACTTAACTGTATAAATCTTCTTAGTGGAGGAAAAAAAAATCCTGTTTTAGTCCTCTGCAGTCAGATTCACTGTTGTTGTAAGGATCCAAAGAAATAACTACATGAAGTATTCGTTGCAGACATCCGAGGTGTTTGTTGGTCCGCATGAACTTAGATACTATTGCTATATGTTCTTATTAAAGGGATCATTCAAGGTTTTTATTCAACAGTGTGGCTACCTGGTTGACAAATGATGTATACTGGGCTTGAATTATGAAATGTATCTTATATACTATTGAATCAATGAAATGAGATAATGTTTACAGAGCCATTTTCCCACATATTGTCAGTTACAAGGTAGGTGCTTATGCTTTTTATCCATTTTTGTGTCTGTGTGGTGCCAAGATTGAACCCAGGATCTGACACATCCATAGCAACTGCTCTGCTTCCCATTCTTTGTTCTTAGCAAGGCTGAGCCCATGCATAAAAGGCAGTCTTTGGGGCTGGAGTGATAGCACAGCGGGTAGGGCGTTTGCCTTCCACATGGCCAACCCGGGTTCGATTCCCAGCATTCCATATGGTCCCCCGAGCACTGCTAGCAGTAATTCCTGAGTGCAGAGCCAGGAGTAACCCCTGAGTATCACCGGGTGTGACCCAAAAAGGAAAAAAGCAGCCTTCTTACTTACTTAAGTGAAAGTAAGTTCAGGGGTGGTGACCAGGGATAGTGCTTTCTCACAATAAGGAAAACCCAAAAGTGAATTTTAAAAGAATCCTGAGTTTTGTACCAAACTATCTTTTGGGCAATTGTACAGCAGTGGTCAGGAGGTCTGGGGCTCTGCTGATAGTTCTTGGCCATTGAAGTTAGAGGTTCAATGTAAGTACCTAATGATGTGGTACTCTTTGGGTCTGTGGTGCCAGGGACACCCAGATCTCCCCAGGAGTGCTGAGGGCACTCAGAGTCACAGATGGGTATTCTCAAGGTCCTCTAGTTGAGTTACATGTGATGCAGGACATCAAATCTGGTCAAGAACTTGCTAGGCATGTACCCTAACCACTGTGTGATCTCAACCCTGGAAACTGTCTTTTATGGGGGGCCTGACAAGACTGACCCCTCATCCTGGTTGGCTTTACTGAGTAGGTCTGATTAATAGACTAGAATTAGCACTTCTGGGACAGACCAGTTCATTGACATATTCAGAGTCTCCTATCAATGTCACCCTCCAGCCAGGCCTGGTGGGCAGGCAGCCTCCACCATCCGCGTTTCCATGACGATACAGTACATTTAGTCAGTAGCACCTCCGAGTAAACAGTAATCCTTCAGAAAAACAAGAAGGTCATTACAGCAACTTGTCAAATCAATGCAGAGGGTGTCGGGGCTGATTAAGGCATCTTCTCTCGCAGCTGACACAGTGTCAATAGCACTGGGCCACTACTGCTCAGGCAGATGATTGAAGTGAAGTGCCCATCAGTCAGGGCGTTGAGGTGGACTAACGATTCCCCGTGCTGCCTATTAGAGCGACATGACAACTCAATCCTGTTTGCTGGCAAAGAGAGAGAGAGGGAGAGAGAGAAAAAAGGGAAGAAAATAGTGACCTTGTTGCTTTGTTTGAAGTTGAATTCAATTGACATGTGCAGCTAATCTTTACCTAGGGCGATTAACAGAATTAAGGACCACAACAAAGGCACCGGGATGTTTTAACATCTATGCAAGGGCTCAGGAATGTTTATGACTTAGGAGGCTCTCCTTTGGTGTTCAGGTATGATCCAGATAAGGATTCCAGGCTGAACCTTCTCCAAATGAAGCGTGTATAATCCCATTAACACCCAGCCAGAGCAGCATGCAGGGACACAAAGCATTCGCTAAATATGCCTCTTTGTGCCTCAGCCAGGAAGCCTACTCTTCCCTGTGGCACTGGTTGATCATTTTAGACTTAGGGATCTGGGCTGGTGAAACCATAAACAGTCTTTAATACATTTCCCAGGAAAAATATTTTGCCTTATTTTAAATGCTATCCATAGCAATTTTTGCCAAACCATCCAATATCTCAGCAAAATAAGTGAAAGTGCCTTATGCGCAACAGAATTCTTGAGGAAGGAAATGAACAGTCTGAGAGATTCTGAGACAGAAATTATCTCTCTCCCTTGCTGGGATTGGTGCAATTAAAGGCAAAGACTCCATAACAAACAAGTTAGGACAAATTGGAAGTAATATTGAGTGAGAGCTGTCTATATTTATATAATTACTTTTGGAATATTCTAAAATGTTTATGGCATAGCATGAAGACTCTTAGATAATAATATAATTACTTTTGGAATATTCTAAAAAGTTTATGGCATAGCATGAAGGCTCATAGATAATGTTTATGGGAAGTCTACTTACAGTAACAAATGGTAGACTGATTTGGTCTTATGTCTTACCTTGCATTGAAAGCAGGTAGTGATTCAAATATTCATGTACTGCTTTCTATCTGATACAGGCAGTTACAGAAAACAGGAGATTGGGGCTATATACTGAAAAATAGAATAAGTTGAGTAAGGGATTTTATAGATTTAGTGGTGGGGGGTGTAGAGATGAGGATCAGATGAAGGAATTTGTAAAGCAAGCTAAGGAATTCAGATGTATTAGTTTATAGGCAATAAAGAGTGAGTGATGACTGTAAGCAGGAGAATAATGTAATCAAAATATTGTGTAGAAACTGGTAAGTACTAGACAGAGACTATTATAATAATTCCAGGCAATTCCAGGCAAAAGCATAACATCCTGGCTTAGGGCTGGTCAGGGACTAGAGGTAAGGACAAAGAGGAAAGAATGCTTTGTAAATGAAACCTACCAAATGCTCCAAATGAAGTCTAGGGCAAATATGCCTGGAGTTGCCTTTGCATCTGTTTCAAGATAGATGTTCTTGAGGGAATGAAAATATTTTTGCTACATTTTTGGCTGTAAAGCAGTTTTGCCATTAAAAATTAAAAATTACACATACGATAGAAGTTCATCAAGAATCTATCAGCAATTCCACCCTTAGGTATCTAACCAAATAAGAGGAAAGCACTAATTAAAAAAAGGGTGTATGCATTGTTGTTCTGATTATTATATCATTATAACAATATATGATAACTCAAATGCTCAATGATATTTTATTCACTTATCAGTAGATAAGGAAGATGTGGTATATATGCACAATGGAATATTGTAATAGTACGTAGCAGGCCACTGTGCTGGAGTATTTGCACATAATGACAACCTGCCCCAAAGAAAACACTAGGAAGAGTTGTGGGTAGAGACATGGGTTTGTTGGTTTCTTAAGGAGGTGGCCAGTGCCAGCTGCCTCCAGTCAAGATTCAGACTTTGCTTTGTTAGAAGATACATTTAGAATCAAAGGAAATCAGCTGCATGCAATACAGATCCAAGACAAACAGTCGCATGTAGTCAAGCCTCGAGGAAGAGCAGGTGAAATAGATCTGGCCCAGCAACAGCCTTGGCTTCCATTCCAAGAGGCTAGGGAGAGGGGAGGGTCAGTGCCTTGTCCTTCAGGATCCCCATTCAGCTCTAAGAATTCTAGCCTTATGCCATAGCATGGATTGAACTGCAGATAGTCAAGTTAAGGAAATGTAGGATAACATTGGTTTGTCCTTTCTCCCTTGCCACAGGGAGCTTAGGTTTATCAGGTTACACCCATCACAGTGCTCCCAAGACACTCCGGTTCCTTTGTTTATCTGTAACCTCTTTCTTTGTGCTCTGCCTTCCCAACCTGTCAATCACCTGTATCCCCTAATCCGACTCTGTTAACTTGCAAGTTCAGATCATTATAAGGACACTGAACTTGTAGTCATAAGTGAAATATTCTCTTTCTCTTCTCCTTATGTCCTTTTACTTCAGAGCAATATCCTTTTTGTATAGACACAGCAAGACAGTTAATGCTATGCTTTTGAAACTTGGGAGTTCATTGACTGAGAATAAACTCACTCCTGGGCATTTGCTTTCTCGACTTCAGCCTCAGTTATCCTTAATTCCTAGCACCCCAAAAGCAGGGTACTGATGAGGGACTGGATAGACCCAGGGAAAGCTGTGAGCTACCCTGGTGTTGAAATGGGCCAGGCCAAACAGCCATAATACTTAAGTATAAGTTAAGCATGATCATGGACAGATTCTGCCATGATCCAAAAAGTAACAACTAGATTAGGACCCTGCTAGGGCTAGGAAAGACTAATCTGGCCTGAGCACTGTAGTCTGAGATCTATAGCAAGATGCCCCCAGGAGAGCCATCCTATAAGCTTAATGTATCTCTTATTTTATCCATACAAAATGACTAATATTATGAATGTTTATGATTGTTGGACTAAGGAAAGGAGAAACCCACCCCATAGATGGTAACTTGTCCTTGGGTGGGTTGTCCTTCTGAATGAGAGTTTGGCCTAGAAGAAGCTTCCCCTGAGGGGAGGACTTTATATCTATTGATTGTATGACCACACCTAGGTGTAATCTCCAACCCCTCTTGCTTTGGGATATAACTAAGGCTGTAAGAGTGGGTGAGGAAGGATCAATTAGGGGAATCAGGGAGAATACAGGAGAAGTATGAAGGAGCAGGACCCAAGAGGAGGATGAAGGGGATCAGGAAGAGGAATGAAGATGAGATTGGAAAAAACTGCAATTGATACCAATTATCCTGGCCCCTGTTCCCTCCTTCATCTGCCCACTGCCATCGACCGCCCCAGGGTGGGGAGGTGGTGTGAGACCACCCAACTCCAGGCGGTGAGAGACACTGCGGTCTTCAAACTTCATAATCATTTTTTGAATACACAGGAAACAAGTCAGAAGGGGAAAAAAGAAACAGATGATTTCACTCATATGCGGGATATAAGAATCAAAGCAAGGGAATGGACAAAGCTAAATAAAAGCAAGTCATTGTATTCTGATCAAATGTGGGAGTTAAGGAAGACTTAGAAGAGGTTCAGTGGATTGTGGTGAAGGGATATTGTTATTTTGATGGAAGAGTGTTAACATGTTTGAAGAGGTGTGAAACTATACTCCTAAAATTTATACTATCCTGTAAAAAGAGTGTTATCTTGATGGGGAAAAAATCCAGGAACTAATGTTGAATAATTAGTTCATCTCTAAGAATTTTCAGATTTCCCAGGAAGTAAAGCCAACTGATGTGGGATGCTATTGCACATATGTGATTTGCATATATATTAGCATGTATCAGATCTCATGGAA
The DNA here is from genome assembly GCF_027595985.1 of Sorex araneus. Classification (NCBI taxonomy): domain Eukaryota; kingdom Metazoa; phylum Chordata; class Mammalia; order Eulipotyphla; family Soricidae; genus Sorex; species Sorex araneus. The sequence continues at coordinate 114,671,901 of NC_073304.1, forward strand.
ACATGTTATCATATGGCCACTATATGAAACTAAGCCAGCTTCTGACCAAATACAAAAGTTCCATCTATGAATATGCTCCCGAGAGATCATACAATAATTTCTTTGAGGGGAGATAAGAGGCTTTGTATCTTTTTTTTTGCTTCCAACTTATAATATTGCTTAGTAAACTTGGTAAAAATATGCATTCCATAGTAAGGTACTGTATCTAAATTGGCTAAATAATTTATAATGACTTTAAAAATTGATTAGCCACCTACTTTACACTTGCCATAACTAGATAAAAACTTTTTGATGAATTGAGAAATGACTGTATTTATTGAAGGATTTGTAAACTGAGGGTATCATTTTCTATGTGTCAATTGAAATCAACTGTCAAACTGAATCATCAACTAGTTCTTTTCTCTTTTACAACAAAATTGCCTTATGGACAATTAATTAGCTTTATGATGCAAACACTTTTGATAAAGATATGAGGGTAAATTTGCATGATGCCTTCATGGCCAACTGAGGCAGCACAGCCAACAGGAAAATATTGTCTAAGATGATAGCCAAGAATAACATTGTGGAAGTGCTTTTTTTTAGCATCAAATACATAAAAACAACTTGAAGATGGGTCTACGCTTGGCAGTCACTTCTGGCAGTGATGGAGGAATGTGAGGTGCTGAACCTGAGCCCTTTGAGTTATTGCTCAGCCCTAGCATAATATTTTCGTTTGTTTTGTTTTCTCCTGGTTCTGCTTCTTACTAAGGATTCACTCCTGACAGTGTTCAGAAACCATATGGGATGCTGGGGATTGAACGTGGGGTCAGCTGTGTACAAGGCAAGAGCCCTATCTGCTGTACTATCTCTCTGGCCCCAAGAGTAGTTGTCTTTTTTTTTTCCTTTTTGGTCACATCCAACATTGCACAGGTTTTACTCCTGTCTTTTCATTCAGGAATTACTCCTGGCAGTGCTCGGGGGACCATATGGGATGCTGGGGATTGAACTGGGGTTGGCCTCATGCAAGGCAAACACCCTACCCACTATGTTATTGCTCCAGTCCTGAGTTGTAGTTTTCTTAAAGACACAAGTTATCAGACAGCATAGTTATCAGTTAGTATTGCTTACACAATTTCTACTTTATAGAATTATTGTTGATTTCTTTGTGATTGGTAGTATCAATTTTGGAATTACCTAGGAGTGTTTTAGAAGAATGCATCTCCTCTGTTATCAGTCTGTCCTATATGTATGTATACACACATGTATGAACAAATAGCAATTTAATCACTTCTCCCTGTTCAAAATCATGTAAATTTCTGCTTTCCTTATCAGTGCCTATTGTTTTGATCCTTAGCTTATACTCTTGTCATTGGTTGTCCTACTCTGAGCCCACATCCCCAAGGCAAGACCTGTTTTGTCAAATGTCCGGGAAGATTGCCTTCTCAATGAGTGTAATAATATTTTTCAAATCATAAAAGATTATTACTACCCAATTATAATAATCAAATGTAATCTCTTACTTGATTCTATTTTATATTTCTTCACAATGTATTCCCTGATTGTAGGTTCCTGGTTGCTCTTCCCACTACCTACTTTTGAATGATAATTTATAGCATCCTGTGCGTGTGTTTCCTTCTCATTATATCTGCTACCCTGCTTCAGTTTACTAATTCACCTATATTAGATAGGATATTGTCAGATGCGGAAAGAGTCTGTTATTTATTCATCTCTTCATTCCCCACAACTAATGCATAATAGATTTCTCAATAGCTGCTGTTCTATGAGTCAATGAATACACACACATAGAAAAATGAACCAACATCTTCCTCTCTCTATATATATGTATATGTGTACGTCTGTGTGTGTGTATATATATATGAAGAGAGAGAGATCTCTGCCAAATCAAGCAAAATACAAAGCCTCTAACTTTGGGGTTTTCTTTCGGGGGCATAGCGGGGCCACATCCAAAAGTTCTCAGGATTACTCCTGGCTCTGCACTCATGGATCACTCTTGACAGGCTCAGGAGTGATCATGAGGTCCTGAGGACTGAACCTTGGTTGACAGCATGCAAGACAAATATACTACCTGTTTTTGTTTTACTATTATTGCTCCAATCCCACAAAACCTCTGACTTTGACCCTGCTCAAGATCTTAGGATTTCTGAAAAGGAGTATGTAAAATTCTTTTCTTTCCTTTTTTTTTTTTTTGAAGAGGGGGTTATGGCCACACCCATAGTGCTCAGGGCTTTCTCCTTACTCTGCTCAGGGATCACTCTGACCTGTGCTTTGAGAATGACGTTTGGTGACAGGGCTCTGAAATGGGTTAGCCACATGCATTCCCCACTGTACTCTCTCTCTGACCCTGATTTCTTATGAAAAGGAGCATCAAGCTTTCCTCACTGATCAGCAACTATTAAGGAATGCAAGGTGGTGAATTCAAAATTGGTGTAGGACTGTGATGGATTTATGTCCCATCTCTGCCACTTAGTGGCAAGGATAAAAATACTTGTAAAATTGTTGGGTCTCCTCAAGCCTCCCTTTCCTCCCCAGTAACAGAGTGGAAAATGACAATATCACATATGGTCTTTGTGATAACTGCGGTGACAGATCTTTGTTATGTCTTTGGCAGAGTCTGACTGCAGTGGAGATCAGCCATTAATGCCTGCCATCCAATCCTCCTCTTCTTTGAAGTTGATGCTCACATCTATTCCCAATCCTTTTCTATTACATGCATAATGTCCAAAGAAGTCTATGTAACATGTCTTTTTCCTTCAGAGCCATGTGTTACAATCTGGGGATATGGCCATTGTAAATATTTTTCATCAAATACAAACTAGTCCTGGAACATCAGACTTCCATGATGCTGTCAAGACCATCCTGGGTGCCCAGTAGGAGGCTGACAGAGCAATTGAAGAATCATTTCCTAAGACCCTGCTGGACTTCTGCATAAAACCAATTGGAGGTCATGGAGCCTCCAAATCACAATTAACCAGCATCATGTTCTCTCCCTTCTGTGGATACTTAATCGGTGTCTGTTAATCAAACCTGACCAACTCCAATAATCAGAACTTATTTTCCAACTTGACAGGACATGCTTAGAGGAAAAGAGTAAAAACGAGAGCACACAGGGGGATAGACAGAGCAATGGATAGATAATCAACATTTTTAATTGAATTTCAGGTTTGAGCTTAGCCTCTCATTGGTGATTCTATATAGGATCTATCATTAGCAGAATAATTCAAGTCTCTTTTCCTCATTATTTTAAATTAACCAGCAAAAGAAAAGTGTGATATCTAAGCACATGTTTCTTGAGGAAATTAACTCAACTGATGGAAGTGATAGTTTAATTCAATGCTACCTAATAGAACTTTTTGTAATGCTGGAAAAAAATGTTCTATGCTGTACTACATGATATGGTAGCTATTAACCACATGTGAAATGTGGATAGTGAAAGTGAGAAACTGAGTTTTAAATTTTATTTAATTTTAATTAATTTAAATGCAAGTAGCCACATATGGCTAGTGAGTACATAACAGACAGACAGATGAAAGATTGCAATAAAAGCAAAGTCCACTGAATGTCCTCATGTTCTTGAGGTACTAGTTTTGTACTTGCATTAGTGTCAGGACTGCTTGGATATATGCTTTAAACTCACCTGCATACTTCTGTACAGTTTGAGTCTCGAGTTATCTTTAAACTGCTTCCATTGACCTATAGCTATTGTGTACTGATGTTTACTTTACTGCCCCATCCATGATTTTGTAAGGACTCTGCAGTTAATCCCGCTCATTTTCTGTTCTTCCCTGATTTGTGTTTAGGGAATAGATTCTCCATTTTTTTTTGTGGAGCCATCTATTCTCTTCCCCCACAAGGGATTCTGACACAGCTGACTCCAGCTGAGATACAGGGATTGTGCAGCCCAAGCAGTGTGCAACCCAGAAATTGGTGCCAAGATTGACACCTGGCACGAATCCCTCCAAAGAGACACTGTGGAGTCATTTACTCATTAGAATCTTGAAGCACCCTGTGTATTGCTGAGTTGGGAGAATGAAATTTGAAGTGCTCGTGACCATTTTCCCCACCTGAAATGGTGAGTTCAATATATCACTATCACCGTCATCCCGTTCAATATATCACTGTATGACTGTCATCCTGTTCAATATATCACTGTATGACTGTCATCCCATTCAATATATCACTGTATGACTGTCATCTCGTTCAATATATCACTGTATCACTGTCATCCCATTCAATATATCACTATATCACTGTATCACCCTATCACTGCCATCCTGTTGTTTGTCAATTTACTTGAGTGGGCACCAGTAACGTCTCTATTACATTCAGCCCTGAGATTTTAGCAGCCTCTCCTTACTCATCTTTCCCAATGATTGGAGGCTCTTTCAGGGTTGGGGAAATGAGACCTATTGTTACTGTTTTTGGCATATCAAATACACCATGGATAGCTTGCCAGGTTCTGCCGTGTAGACGGGATACTCTCAGCTTGCCGGGCTCTCCGAGAGATATGTATGTATCTGTTACTGCATTTTGGATATAAATATGCCACAGGGAGCTTGCCAGGCTCTCCCAAGTGGGCAATAGACTCTCAGTAGCTTGTCAGGTTCTCCAAGAGGGAGAACTAGGCTATTAGATGTCACATGGCTGCATTACGCCAGGGCAAGAGGCTGCATAGCTCTCTTCTGGGAGCTTGGTTTTATAGTCTCTGGATGTTGGCCATTGATGGGATTACACAGGCCGGGGTGGGGGGGGGTGGGGGGCAGTCTCTGGGTGTGACTGCCTAGCTACTGGAAAATGGGGGATCTGGGTGGAAGAGGCCCAGTCCTGATTCAAGCAGCCTGGGAGATCTCGGCCCAAAGTCTTGCACACCTAGGTTCCTCTGCTGGCTCTCCCATGTGTGAGGCTCGTCCGAACGAGTGGAGAATGGCCCTGAGCATGGCTGTGGCTGGGTTCCGGAGGTCCTAAACTGTTGAGGTTCTGCTGGGGTGGGGGAGACTCAACCCATTCCCTCCGAGGGGCCCCGATGAAGAGAGCCAGGCATGGGGGCAAGAGATTGCATCTCTTCTGGGAGCTTGGTTTTATAGTCTTTGGACGTTGGCCATTGGTGGGATTACACGGTACCAGGGGCAGTCTCTGGGTGTGACTGCCTAGCTACTGGAAATCGGGGATCTGTGTGGAAGAGGCTCAGGGCCACACTCCACTTGTTCAGATGAGCCTCACACATGGGGGAGCCAGTGGAGGAACCCAGGTATGTGGGACCCGGGGCCAAGATCTCCAAGGCTGCTCGGATCAGGAGTTCAATATAAAGAATAAAATGGAGGATATTCACAATGACATTACCTTTGAAAACACATGTAAGGTATACTTGAAAATATGCTAAGTATTAAATTATTCTCTTTCCTTTCACCTATATCTTTATCTATTTTTGTTCTTAGCCCCCTTCCACTTATTCCTTTCTCCTTTTTTTAATAGCGTTATCTTTCTGTTCTTAACCTCCTTAGCTCCCTCCCATTTATTCCTTTCTCTCTGTCTCTGTCTCTGTCTCTGTCTCTGTCTCTGTCTCTGTCTCTCTCTCTCTCTCTCTTTTTTTTTTTTTTGTTTTTTGGGCCATACCTGGTAGTATACTCAGGTTATTCCTGGCTGTATGCTCAGGGATCTTTCTTGACAGGGTTCATATATTGTACTGGGGATCTAATCTGGGTTGGCCACGGGCAAGGAAAACAACTATCTCCCCAGACACATTTATTTTTCTAACAAGTTTTTGTTACAGTTCAATATTTTTAAAAAACTATTCATATATGTGTTGTGTGTATATACCTTTTCTAATTGAACTTTCACGAATTTGACCCCTTTCAAAATATTTATCAACACTACATAAGTACACATACAATCCATTGAAATTAAGCATATCTCCTCGTTCTTTGTTTTTCATGTCTCTTTCTCCATGCTGAGTACAGCATATTTTATTTATTTTTCCACAGTATCCTTTCAGCTTAAGTATCCAAGTCAGAGCCTCCTTCCATTGCCTTTTATAGCTCACCTCATCTCTTCTGAGTTGCTCATCATTCACTCACCTACATTCTCCTATGCCACTGTGCTGTATGGAATTTTTATTTTTAATTTTATTTTGCACCAAGACTTTGAATTTCACTGAGGGAAAGGACCTCAGAATCCACTTTTATCTCTCTTCTTTTGGAGAAAGTGAAATGTTGGGCCACTCTTGGCTATACTAAGGAACAAATGTTCATAGACTCTATATGCTGCCAGGGATCAAACCTGGGTTGACTTCATTTAAGGCAATCTCCTTCTCTTCTGTATTATCTCTCTAGCCCCCAGTTTTCTTTGCCAATTGCCTCATACAGGGCAAAGTGCTATAGTACTTAACAATTAAATTTTTTTTATTTTGTAAAGTGTGGATAACATTGCCATAGATAGCTTAGGTTTATTTGAGTTACTCCCATCATAGTGCTCCCATTCCTCTGTGTTTATTTGTAACTTCTTTCTTTGTGCTCTGTTGACTTGTAAATATTGTTTTCCTCTTCTCCTTAAGTCCTTTGCATAGTTTATTCATAGCCATGTCCTTTTTGTATGGGCACAGGAAGACAGTAAATGCTATGCTTTTGTAAAGTGGAAGTCAATAGACTAAATGATATTTTCCTCCTGGGCATCTGTTCTCTGGACCTAAGCCTCAGCTGCCCTTACTTCCTAGCACCCCCAAAAGCAGGGTCCTGATGAGGGACTGAATGGATTCAGGGTTAGCGGTGAGCTATGTGCTACTCTGGCATCAAGATGGGCCTGGCCAAAGTGCCTAATGCTTAACTATAAGTTAGGAGCTTGGTCATGGACAGATGATGTCATGTTCCAAAAAGTAATAACTAGATTCGTATCCTGCTAGGGTTAGGAATGATTAATCTTGCCTGAGCACTGTAGTCTGAGTCTGTGGCAAGATGTTACCAGAGCTGCCCTACAAGCCTCAATGTATCTCTTACTGTGCCCATACAAAAATAACTAATATTAAGATGTTAATTAAGATGCTAGGCAGAACTCAACACCTTTATTGCAAACCACAACAGCTAATTAGAGAGAGAAAACAGAAGGGAATGCCTTGCCACAGTGGCAGGGTGGGGTGGGGGGGAGATGGGATTGGGGAGGGTGGGAGGGACACTGGGTTTACGGGTGGTGGAGAATGGGCACTGGTGAAGGGATGGGTTCCCAAACTTTGTATGAGGGAAGTATAAGCACAAAAGTGTATAAATCTGTAACTGTACCCTCACGGTGATTCTCTAATTAAAAATAAATAAATTAAAAAAAAAAATAAAGACACACACAGAAACACACACACACAAAAAAAAGATGCTAGGCAGAGAGGAATGCACCCAGGTGGTGTTTCCACCCTTGAGCCTGATGGGCAGTCAGGAAGGGCTTTGGAATACCCTAGGTTGTGTTTCTGACCTGGAGCCTGATGGGCAGTTAGGAAAAGGCTTTCTTATGTTGATTTTGCTACCTGACTGGGTGTACTATCTGCCCCCAGTACTGGGGAGAGAGGCTTGCAGAGGCCAGAGAGTTGGAGGAGTTGGGAGAGAACACAGGCCCAAGATGAAGTGCAGAGAGATGAACGGGAGAGACTGGAGGAGACGGGAATGAGGGGCAGTGTGAGACTAGAATGGGGGGCTTAGAGAGACTGGAACAGGCGCATGGGGAGAATGGAATAAACAACAACTGATCAGTCAACCAGCTTGACCTTTGTTTCCTCTTCAGTCTGCCCCATGGCATGGGCTGCCTCAGCTGGGTGAGTGGCCCAGGATCACCCCTTGAACCCGGGCGCTGATGGAGAGAGCCGCCAGGGCTCTCCTCTGTTGCGCGCCGCTTCGTCCACCGAAGAAACACGCAACTCGGAGATCCTTTTGGCTGCGATTTATTTAGGAACTTTCTCATGCGTTAGAGAAGAAATCAGGAACGGGGACGTGGAGTAAGGCGGAAAAAGGGACGCATGAGGGAGAACCCACTAGCTAGGTGACCTCCCCCCTTATATACCTCTCGCTGCCTGCTTATGCCCACGTGTCCGCATCTGATAGGTTAGTCACAGCTTATGGGCGTGGCAAGACATCCTGTTTCCTTATTAGGAGTTGTTTTCGAAGCACACAGGTGTTGATTACGAAGAGCGCTACAAAGCATGGTCCCATGGTGGCTCTCCACACTCCTCCAGCTGCCCAAGGGATTTATACAGTAAAGTAGTTTATAGTATTTGATTACATTTAATATTCAAACACCAATCCTACTGATGTCGGTGGGCCCCACGTGTGACTTACGTGAAACGGGGAGGAGAAAGACGGTCACTTTCTCTCCAACCGCCTCTACCACCCGGGACCCAGGGTTACTGGGTTCTTGTCTTGCTCTCGGAAAAGAGTTTCAGGAATAGACAAGCAGTGAAGTAGCAGATTTTATTTTAGAGGGTCTTAGGGAAGGAGGAAGGGATAAGTGGAAAAGAAAAACCAGTAGGAGTAACAGGCCAGTAGGAGTAACGCGCTCAAGAAAGAACGCAGGCTCCTCCGAAGATGGAGAGAGCTCTACCCACATCTTAGCACTGGACACAAAAGCATGAAAGTACACTCATCTCAAGGGGGGAGATGCGGACGACACATGTGCTCGGCCACGTGGGCACAAGCAGCACAGGGGCTCAGGCAGCATATGCGCGCACTTCCTTTGTTCAAGGTGGCCTTTATAGGGTTTCTTCAACCTGCCCCCAAATGGGGGCTTCTTCCCAGGTAAAAGTCCGTTGCTAAGGAGGTTACCAGGGAGGCTGGGTCTTCTTTAGGCTGGATCACATTTTAATCAGATTAAGGGTGAGGTCGATAGAATTCCAGGAACTTCATGGGGAGGGGTCCAACCTCCTCAGGGTCCTGAGAAGGTCTTATCAGGTCTGTTTTCTGCATCCACAGAGTGGGTCAGTCTCAGGATTCTCCTTCCCATAGACTTTGATAATCTGTTTCATTGGCAAGGGCCTTTCCCTATCTACCTGCCTACATCACTACTACCAGTACACCTTCCCACCACCATATTTTGGATGTTTCCATCCCGAACCCCAATTCCTGCCCCAAAGCAGAACTGAAATAATATATTGTATACTGTTTGTTATGAAAAACTGCTGAAAATGCTTCAATAAAGTATCCTTTTCTGTGAAGAGTGTGAAGATTTGTTGGGGCTGGACTGAGCCATCAAGATGAGCCCATCAAGATGAGCCCATGTAAACTGCACCACACAACGGGCAGGAACAGAGGGACCCATGAAAATGGGCGAGATTTCTCGTGTGTCCTGACTGGTTTGGATGAAGCTGAACACCTTTTTTCTTTAAGCTGCCTTCAGTATATTCATAAGTTTCAGTATATTGAAAGAGGCATTTTTCCTTTTCTCACAGAAGCCCTGCCTGATCTTTGACATGCAGATTCCAGGCTCTGGCCCAGCCTAGTCTTTGGGATGCAAATTTCAGATGCTTGCCCAACTTGTTTTTGGGATGTAGATTCCAGGCTCTAGCCTGCCTACTCTTTGCGATACAAATCCAAGTGCTTGTAGCCCAAGAAAGGTTTTGGTTTTGTATCTCTTTCCAAGGCCAAAATCACTGGCCAGCAGACACAAGGAAACAATACATGCCACCATGCCTGCCTCAATATTCTTTCTGTAACTTCTTTTGATGAAGTCACTGTACTGCACCTTTTAGAGGTAGTATAATTTGGGGACTGGAGGGATAGCACAGAGGGTAGGGTGTTTGCCTTGCACGTGGCCAAACCGGGTTCGGTTCCCAGCATCCCATATGGTCCCCTGAGCACCGCCAGGAGTGATTCCTGAGTGCATGAGCCAGGAGTAACCCCTGTGCATCGCCAGGTGTGACCCAAAAAGCAAAAATAAATAAGAGGTACGATGATGATCAATAAAAGGAGACCTCAGGACACTCTGCCTTTTGTCACAGGATCAGAGAGTCCAGTGGCCCTCCATGAAAATAATTTCTCTCAAGTTTCTTGTCCCAGTGCCTCCAACTGAACAAAGGTTATTCTATTTCACACAGGAGCCATTAAGCCTTTCTATGAGAGATCACTAACATGTTAAAGGTTGAGTTTTATGTGCTTATATACACACATATGTGTGTGTGTGTGTGTGTGTGTATGTATCACTATCGTTCTTCATTGATTTGCTTGAGTGGGCACCAGTAATATCTCCATTGTGAGACTTGTTCCTGTTTTTGTCATATCGAATAAACCATGGGTAGTTGGTTTATTAAAAAAATAAACCTGCACATCTGCTGTGCAGGTGATATACTCTCGGTAGCTTGTTGGGCTCTCCGAGAAGGATGGAGGAATCAAACCTGGGTCAGCCACGTGCAAGGCAAATGCCCTACCTGCTGTGCTATTGCTCCAGCCTATATATATAAATATATATATATATTTACATTTACATATATATCTGTAAATATTATCTATTATCTAAAAATAGATAATATTTATTATATATATAGATCTGTATATATATCTGTATATATATGTGTAAATATATATATCTGTAAATATATATATATTTACCTCTAAGATCTACTAAGAGGGATGCAGAGTTGTGCGCTTTTGTGGCTCTGAAACTCATTTTTAAATGTTTTAAGTAGAAACACAAACGTCTGAGTATGTAGACATCTATTATACAGGTGCAGTTCAGAGCATTTCATTCACAATATAAGCCTTCTTCATAATACTCTTAATACACTTAAAAATGGTAGTAACTTAGTCTCACAAAATTACTGTGTGGATGTACAACAGATAACATTCTTAGAGGGGAATGCCATTTCTTGTCTTTGACTTCAACCAGCAAGGCCTTCAGGAGATCCTCAAGGAAAAAAGAATGACATCAATTTCGGGTGGTTTTAGTTCCTCCAAGGTATTGTAAATATTCCTTCTTGTAAAAGTTCAGGTCCTAAAATAATCAGAAAAAAAAGAGCAAAACATTTTGTTGGGGGTGGGGAGCAGTGCAAGAACTAAGTACTAGAATCTTGTACGTAGTAAAATTACCATGCACAGTGGAGAATCAAGAGAATAAGTGGTATTTTCTTATTTATAGGTGAGGAGGGAATTTCTAGCACAAGATATAATACAGAAGTAGAGAATTTAATTACATGGATGGAAAATAGAGTGTGGTATGGAAAATGTCAGTAATATGAATTTTCTTAGAGCATATGAAATTGACTTCTAATTTCTTATTCAACATGGAAAGAATTTGGAAATTGTTCTCTCATGCTCATGGCAAGAGAAAAGCTCCTAAGTGAAAACTAACAAGTTCTCCTTGGGGCATCAGAAAATTGAGGTCATAGAACAAACTGCTCCCTGAAAGCTGCAGAGTAAAGGTTGGGTATGTGGTGGGATAGGGGGAGCAGAAAACTATACTTCACCAAGAATGGAAGGTCAGAAACAGGAACATTTAACCTGTAGAAACACTTAGCATGTAATCAGAAACTGTCCAGAGGGCAGAGTGGACCTGTTTGAGAGAAAATGTTGTAGGGGCAGCATATACTTTTGTGAGCTTGACCCCAGGAGGCTCAGGAAGTCCTTCAGTGTATTTTGCACAAATCCTCTTGTGTTTCCTATGCTGGGTAAGGGAAGAAAAAATAATGATTTTGAAATAGGCCTAGAATATTTAATTCTTCAACAAAGGGCTTTCCTCAAAAGAAACCATTTACCAGCTCAAGATCCCAAGAGCTGGAGTTTACCAGAGATTCCCTGCGCCAAAGGAAAGAAGTCAGCTACCAGACCCTGCAAACTTTCCTAGACAAGGACAATAAATGTTCATGCGGTGTCCTCTCAAAACTTCCTATCTCACCTAAAGTGTGTGAGTTTGGGGTCTGGGAGTGGTAGTTCTTCTAAAGGTCACAGACCAGGCCAGTTCACAAAAACACTGGGTGTTAATTATAGTAATATAGAGTCCCCCCCCCATCTCTCCCTATATTTACCACTACATCAATCAAGCTTCTATAAAGAACCTCAAGTTTCAGACTATTTGAGAAGTCATAGGTAAATTCAGTGACAACAGGGTGACAAAGATACTAGGGAAATTAAGATCTTTCATGCCTACAGCAAATAACAAGTACAATTGAACTTACTCAAATATGAAATCCAAATACTAATAAGTAATCTTGAGCATATTTTAATGTGTTTTCAGACTCTCTATGTCTTCCTTGGAGAAGATCATTCAGGTCTTTTGCTCATCTTTTGATTGGGTTGCTTGTATGTGCTGTTGAGTTGTGTGACTTCTTTATATACTGGAGATATTAATCCCTTGTGTATGTGATGCACTAATATATTTTCCCAACTAGTAAGTTATCTAAATGAGGGAGGAGTTGCAATTTTTTTTGTCTGTAAAAAACATTTAAATTTTAGATTGTTCTGTCAAGCTTATTCTTCTATTTCACTAGCCATTGTAGTTGACTATTCAAATATATCTCTGATTTGGGTGTCCTGAACATGTATTAGTATAAATGTATAAATATGTATAAATATTATGTATACATAGTATATATGTGTAAATATTCCTTCTGTAAAAGTTCAGGTCCTAAAATAATCAGAAAAAAAAGAGCAAGACTTTTTTGTTGGGGGGTGGAGGGCAGTGTGTATGCAAGAATTAAGTACTAGAATCACTATATATAGTGATCAAGTTTCCCTTTTTGGCATGTGACAGTCAAATTTTCTCAGCACTATTTAACAGCTTTTCTCTCTCTCCATTTTATGTACTTGGTTCCTTTATCTATAGGGTAGTATATATTTTGGTTTAATTATAGACTTTCTGTTATGTACCATTTATCTATGTGCTTATTTTTGTTTTACTACTACATAATTTTTATTGATATTGCTTCATAATATAGTTGTAAGTTAGAAAGTGTGATATCTCTGGTTTTCCTCTTTTATATCAGAATTTCTTTGACTATTTGGGGTACTTTGTGCTTCCTCAGAATTTTACAATAGTTCTATTTCCTTCTAAAATGCATTTCCTAATATTTAGGAAACATTTATTTATTCATTTAGTATTAACATTATTGAAAATAAACTTTCAGAGATACAATGTTCCAATACTATACCCATCAAAGTGTCAGCATCCTTTGATCAATGCCTGAATGTCTCCTTCATCATGTATATATGTATGTATAAAAAATTTGAGTTAAATAAAGTGTTTAGTTAAATATGTATAAAAGAGTTGAGTTAAATAAAGTGTCAGGATTCAAAATCAACCTCCATAAATTTGTTGTGTGTGCATATAGTGGTTTTTTGGTGGAGTCTTTAAGGTTTTATGTCATCTGTAGATAACATTTTTGCTTCTTTTCTAATATGGCTTTGTTTTATATTTTTTCTTGCCTAATTTATCTGGTTAGGACTTCCAAACTATGCTTAAATGTTGTGGTGAGAAAGAATATCTCTGTCAGTTTCAGATATTAAAGGAAAAGCTTTCAGTTTTTCAGCACTAAGTATATTAACTGTTAGTTGATCATGTATGGGATTTATTATGTTGAAGTATGTTTCTTCTGATCCCAGTTTGAGTGTTTTTATTGCATATAGGTGTCAATTATTGTCAAATTCTTTTTATAGTGTCTATTGATATGATAATGCAATTTTATCTTTCTTTTTGTTGATGTGGTGTATTACATCAATTGATTTGCATTTATTGAACCATTTCATATCAGGGATGAGTACCACTTGGTGATAATAAATAGTTATCTTGATGTGTTATTGGATTCAATTTACCAAGATCTTTGTGAGGTGCTTGGCGTCAATGTTCACCAGTCTGTAGTTTCTCTCCCTCTCCCTCCCTCCCTCTCTTCCTATTCGTCCCTCCCTCACTCATTTTTCTCTCCCTCCCTCCCTCCCTCCCTCCCTCCCTCCCTCTGTCTCTCCATCACTCCCTCTCTCTCTCTCCCACACTCCCTCCCTCTCTCTTTCTCTGTCTCTTCCTCTCCCTCCCTCTCTTCTTATTCCTCCCTCCCTCACTCATTCTTCCTTCCCTCACTCCCTCACTCCCTTTCTCCCTCTACCCCTCCATCCCTCCCTCTCTTTCTCTCTCTCTCTCTCTTGTCCTTTTCTGGCTTGTGATCATTTTATCTCCTAGATTATTTTTTTTAAAGAGTTTGAGCAGGCTGGGTATTCTTTCAAAGTATTTTTGAAGTTCCTAGTGAAGACATCTATCCCAGGCTTTTGTTGTTAAGGAGGCTTGATTACTCTTTCAATATCTGTACTTGTTATTATTCAAACATTGTTTCATCTGGCTCAGTCTTCTAAGGTTGTATGAATCTAAAAATTTGACCATTTTCTAGGTTGTCCAATTATTATTCCACACTTCTGTTTACTATTCTGATAAAGTCTGATTTATCTCAGATTTTCTTCATTTTTTCCTATCATTTTCCTCCCTCTTTTGAGTCTTTGCTGTGATTTTAGCTTTGCTCCTGATAATATTTCTTTTATGATATTGAGTCTGAAATTATGTTTTCCATATTGGATCAAATTTCAATGTGCCCCTCATACCCAGCATATCTGTTTGGAATTTTAAAAAATCTTCAATCTCGTAAAGAAGTCTTTGTTCTTTTTAGCTCTTTTTGATATTTCCAACCTCTCTGAATTTAGATGTGATATTCAGCCTCGTTAAGTGTAACTATAATGGCCTTTAAAATTTTTCATCAGTGGCCTCCTTCACTTAAGTGTCCTAAATTTTCCCTTTATAAACTTATCAATGTCTTTGAAGACTTCCACACTATTTTACATGGTTGCCTGTAGAATTTTTCTGCTTACACATCTTGTCTACCTTCTTTTGTTTGCCCAAAAATGTTCTGTTGAAACTTTCTTTTCTTTCTATGGATATATGTGGGGGAAAGTGTCCAGGAGTGCAACATACAGATTGAAAAACTCAGCTGACCTATCCATTGATCAGCATTGCTAGTGGGGAGTGGGAAGTAAACACCTCAAAGAGAGAGTTCCATATTGCCCTGCAGTCTTTGCAGTCACTTCCATCCCCTAATCTCTACCCATATGCTTCACAATTTCCACACATTTGAATCTTACCAACGGATTTACTTGACTTAGTGACTTCCCCATTGGAAGATGGAGGATACTCAGTCATCCCCATTATCTTTAGCTTAAAACACTGGGACTTAGTTTGGGGAGATTTTGTTTCTTGCAAGAAGTTCAGTCCTCCACCTCTGAAGGACAGATGGACTACTATTTTGACAGCTCAGTTCTTTCACTTGCCAGATTAAACATTAAAACCACATTAAAAACAATAAAAGTGGATGATATCGCTTGGAGGTCATTAGCTTCAGTTAATTCTATGCCAACAATTCTGTTCTGTGCCATGATCACACACCTTCAAATATATAGATGGTGGGCTGGAGAGATAATACAAGAGTTAAGGCACTCGTTTGCATGTGGTCAACCCTGGTTCCATCCCCAGCATTTTGTAACATTAGTAAACACAACCATTAGTGATTCCTAAGCACAGAGATAGGAGTTAGCCCTGAGTACTGTTGGGTGTGGCCCAATCTCCCACCCGCAGTATATAGGTACATGTACCTCAGAGCTTGAAATAAGCTCTGAGCAATGTTAGATGTGGCTTCCCCAAATACACACACACATGTACACACACCACCAACACCACCACAAAAAAAATCAAAAACTAAAAACAAAATCAAACATCAGAAAAAACCCAAACACAAAACCCCAATCAAAGCTTGAGAGATAGGATAGTTTATAAGGTGCTTACCTTGCAGGCAGCTGATCTGAATTTAATTCCTCGTACCCCAATGTGGTCTTATAAGCAGCCAGGAATGAGCCCTAAGTGAAGAGCTAGGAAGAAGAAAACCCTTAGTACTGTTCAGAGTGGCTCCCAAACAAAAATCCACTCAACAGTTTCTGTTTATCTTTTGGGTAAATCCAAAACTGTTTTTAAAAAGAATACACTAGTTATTTTAAAAGTACATAAAATTGTGGAATATAATTTAATAAAATATTAAGTAACGGGAATGTCAAAAGATCAGTTTTCCAATGTCAGGAACATAACTTCCTAATTTATAGGTGCCTTCTACTACACACCATTCAGTGTGTATTTAGGTACATCATGTTTTAAGTGTAGAAGCTCTTATTGATAGAAAAAGACGCCAAAGGAAAGTTAGAAAGGACAAAAAAACATCTTTCAGAAATTCCCTATGCTACACATGCTGAAAAACAACTTTTGTATTTCATTTTTCTGAAATAACTTATGGTGCATTCACACTTTTATTACTATAGGCTATGTTAGTCAGATCAAAATCTATGAAGTCAGATGCCATGGGTTTAATTTCATGACTTATTTGAGTGACTGCAGGTAAGAAATGTGATATCTTTGTGCCTCAGTTTTCTCATTTGTAAAATAAAAACAATAGTACTTATTTCACATAAATTTGAGGATTGAAACAAGTTAATTTATATGAAGTCTTTTGAAAATTATCTGATAGGCAGTTGTATATATGTAAGTTATGAGTGATAATGATTACTAATATGTGCTAGTTCCTGTGACAAGTGCTGACAATTCAAGGCTTAGCAAAGGTAAACTTTTGTCTACCAAGATGGAAAGAAAATGTCTAGAACCTATGATCATGGTTAACTTACAGCCCCTCACCCTTGAAGAGATACAATAGTGAATACTCCCCTGCTAACATTTTCCTAGAGTATTATTTGCTAGCTACAGAAAAATAAAACCCAAATTTCAATCAAGAACAGTATAATTTGGCAGATGGATCTAGTGAGTTTTGTAAGGTTCACAATACAGACCACAAGCCTGATTCACAAGATTTACTTGTGACTCAGGATATGGGGAATCAATGACTGGACTGGTCAGGTGGGCAGGTAGGGAAGTGTGGTCATGGTGGTAAAGTCTTTAGTAGAATTGCAAATATTGGTCACTCTGTGATCTTTGTTCCTTCCCTCACCCTTGGCAGATATCATTAAGTGATTTCATAGTACTTTATGTAGAGCCTAGATGAACCCGTTCAAGATGACAAGTCAAGTGAATGTTACTGATAAGTTTATGCATGAGAACTTGTACCTGTAAGTTACCCTTGTATTTTAAAAACAGCAAACATTTAAGATGAACAAAAAAATGGAAATAAACTTTGTTTTTTCAGTTTGTTTTGATAATTTCAGCAGGGACTGGGTATGCAATTGAAACTTTTTAAGTGGTGGGTGAATTTTGAAGGGTAGCTCTTGGATCAGTAGTTTCTGGAACTGAGAGATAAGGAAATGTGCTACTTGATGAAGAAATGGTGAGCTCAAGCTTTGGGATGATGTCCCAGTCAAGGGCTCAGAAGCAATTCAAGCATTCAAGCTGTGAACTGAAAACATGCTCAGGGAAGTGATAAGTAAACCATCTGCAAGGAACTTTAGTTATATGCTTGTCTCTGAGGATGAAAGAGGTAATGAATCAGGGGTCAAAACAAGTCCTCCACCTCAAGTAAAAACCACAGAGCAATGAACATACATTTCTACCATTAACAGACCATTTCTTTTTCTATAAGGGCTTCATATTTACAAGGACACAAAAATGCCCTCATTGCCTATATTAAAGAGGGCCAGTAGTCATATAAGAAATATGAAACCTTTCGTTTTAGAACTTGCTTTTCCTGGTCTTTGTGACTAAGGTCAAATGAAATTTTCTTGTTGCATTAATTTGACTTTCTATAATGTATTTGTAGATTTGGTTTGATGTTTCTTGGTAACTTTATAGCTCTAATAATAGGTATTATTTCCATCATTGACATCTTAAGATATCTTAATACTTCCTAAGGGAAATATTTATATAGGAGAAAGCTAAGCCAATGAGAAATAAGGATACATAAAAACGAAGAGATATCACCAAAAAAGATGGAAAGTCATGAAAAAGATAAGGGGAGGGCTCTTCAGAGAGTCTCTGGATATCTTCCCCAATGACCAAATAGCTGGAGATAGACAAGAAACTGATTCCTTCATGCTGGAAGAAATTATCGGTCAGAGAAAGAGCAGTAGCAGGGTATATTTTCAAACCAGATACCAAGATTCATGTTGCTCAGTGCTAGAACCACAGGGCTGAGTGATGCACAGAGTGAGAAAAGTAGCTGGAAAGACCCAAAGAAGAATAACAAATAGAACCTGCTGTCATCTCAGTAGGTCAGTCTTCTAGGTACTAGAATGAAAAGTGAGTGAGGGAAGAAGGATCCTGGGTGCAACTGGGAAGAATGTGTTTTCCATTTGTTGACTTTAGTTAAATTTCCAGGAAGGGGGTGGTAGGTCAAGGAAGTTTGGGAATGCCTTGGGTACTGGGTGGGCTCCCTGGGCTTCCTCTTAGACATCAGACAGAAGCTGGTTGCAGTGGCTATCCTTAGCAGCAGGCTTTGTGATTGTCATGAGTAGATAGAGGTCTGAACGGGATTTGATTCTAAGCCTTCTCAGATAGACAGGCTCTAAGAATTGGGTGGACTTTTGCTTCAGATGTAGAAATGAGAATGAACTTGTTGGGTAGATGAGCAATTCATATAATCGAGATTGTGCACAAATAAAGCTGTTTGAAGAAAAGAGATCAAAAACTGGCTTCAAAATATACAGATAACTAAATTAAAAATGCTTCAGAGTAATTACTGTTGCCTGCATGTCATTAATAACCAGTGTGTATGCTTTCAAAACAAGTCCATGACCTAACCACATCGCCCACGTTGGTTTTTTCTCCTCTTTTAAAACTCTTCATCTAGAATCTCAGAAAAACACATTGGGAAATATTCTTCTAGAATTTAATATTGGGTTACAAGTTCTAAAATTTGTTCCTTGAAAAGAACATTCCTTCGTCATATATTTGGCAAAACCCACGGATTCCATACTCTTTTTGAAGATGCACAAAATACTTTAATGTGCATTAAAAGTTCTGTATGTTATTTAGTAAAATGTATTCTTCACTGTAAGTTTTCAAAATTCATTTATTAACCATATATTAACTTTCAACTAATTATTTTCTATCTATTCTCCTGAAAGGATATTAACTTGAAAATATGTAACCAATGCTAAATCCAAATGCAAATGTCTGTCCATCATTTGTTTCCTTCGTCTTATCTCTTGTCATTGCTCGCATTATTTAAATTAGTTGTAATCTTTTCAATTGATTTCTATATTAATAGAATAAGTTCCTTTTTTATAATGTCATATAATTTTATTTTTTAAACTCTTATTTTTAAAAATTGCTCTCTTCCCTGTGTTGATATTGTTGCAATCTTCTAATATTCAGTGGTCATGTGGGGTGGTACTGGGTATTAAACTTACGGCATCACACATGTAAGGGAAGTGTTCTACCAATGAGCCACACCATGGGCCTGAAATGAGCTTTTTAAATATCTATTTAGAAATTGGCAACATTTCTCTACTATCATTCTGATGAATGTTTTCTCTTGTTTTGAATATTTTCTCCATCAGAAACCAACAATAAATTTTAGATTTACTTTTCCCAGTGCACACTTGCTACTGTCTGAACAAGTTTGAAGTGAATGTCATTATCTATGGACCCATAGTTTAATGGCAAAATCCATTAAATGTTATGGAAACATTAACAGATATCGTTTGACAACTCTGAATAAAGAAATTAATGAGCCATTATAGTAAAAGTAAATTATGAGTAGATATCTTATCCAAATATAGGTCTTTTTTGTTAGTATTGGAGCACTGGTATTTAGTAAATATTCTATAATAATAGATCACTGACTGTCACTGTATCACGTCATCTGGTTGCTCATCAATTTTTGCTCGAGCAGGCACCAGTAACATCTCCATTGTGAGACTTGTTGTTAACTTTTTGGCATATTGAATATGCCATGGGTAGCTTTCCAGGCTCTGCTGTGCGGGCGGGATACTCTCAGTAGCTTGCCGGGCTCTCCAAGGGGGCAGAGAAATCAAACCTGGGTTGGCTGTGTGCAAAGCAAACCACCCTGCCTGCTGTGCTATCGCTCCAGCCCCTAATATAATAATAGATACCAAGTAATAAAACCCACTGAGGAGTTACCTGACAAGACTATTTAGGTGGAAACAAATAGTAGAACTCTTAACTGGGAAATAAAAACTATTGAGAGGAGTCAACATTTTGAGTGTTGCTGAATTCTCATCTACATTTAGACAACCCATCGAAAATGGCCACATTACAAACAATTTATAACTAAAGAAATATAACAGGGATTGGAGAGAGAGATTACAGTGGGAGGGTACTTGTCTTGTATGCCGCCAACCCAATTCAATCCCTGACATCACTTATGCCCCCCCCACCAGCTCTTCTAGGAATGATCCCTGAGTACCAAGTCAAGAGTACATCCTAAGAACCACTGGGTGTGACCCCAAAACAAAAGACAACAGTCGAGGGTGTTATTTAAGGCAAATTGATGTTCAGGGTGAAGAAAAGTGAATACTATTATTTATTAGTTAATCCATAGGGTTACCTTTAAAGGAAGCCCTTACTTTAAGGGTTGGATACAGTTTCCACAAGTAGAAACTATGTACCAGTCACAGCATATCATGAGATTGTCAAAAATATTAGGAGTCCCTCTGAATTGGGAAACAGCACTTCTTTTGGCAGTGGGAAGACTTATCTTGCTCAATTGCATGTCAGCATTCTACAGATGAAAGAAATTATCCCACCCAGGAAGATAGCAGTTAAGAATGCCCCCAAATGAATCAAAGGATGCCATCATCTGGACACCATTTGTGGAGTGTTTATATAGAAGTTAATAGGATAGGGATGGGGAGCATGAGAAAAAGGCAAGTAGAGGGAGGCAAAAGATTGGATTCGAGATCTTGAGATAATTTCTCAGGTGATTGATTTTTTTCCTCATACTGTGTTCCCAGGAATACTCTGAGTGATAGATACAAGATAGAAAAAAAGTGTGTTGGGGGGGTTCAAGTCTCTCAGTAGCCTGCGCTCTACAGTTCTGGTTGCTGACTGATATGGCTTTTGGAAGTGCTACATTATCATCAAAGAATCTGGTTTTACTTGTGTTTTCAAGTAAACACTTTCTTCAGATGTCTAGGAACATAAAGATTTTTGTTTAGAACTTCTATTAAGCTCACTACTATATTGAACATAGTAATATTATATCCTGTCTAGTTATTAAATTATGTTCATCTTTTAGCAGATAATTCAGAATTAAAACTGCCTCCTGATTGGACAAGTCAAGAAATTTCATGGGAATGAAAGTATTTTGAGAGGATTATAGATTATTCATATATACATGTATATTATGTATATAAATATATGTAAATACATGATGCATATATACATATATATATTTCAGATAGTATGCCGCTGAATATTTGCAGAAACCAGTCTCCACTGACAAGGATACTGAGCTGAATATATTAATTTAGATTTCATTTCATTTGGTTTTTAAATCATAAGATTCTTTTATGAGCAAAATTTGGAACAAAGTGATAAAAGTCACGGTTCAATTGAAGGGAAAGACAAGACACTCTATGAGGTTTGGAGAGGCTTATTTTCAACAATTAGCTCATCTGTTCTACAAATGTTTATCGACCCCTGCATAGTTAGGTTTTTTCTCTTATGAGTGGTAGAAAATCTAACTCAAACTGATTTTTTTGTTGTTGTTAGAAAGGACTGTGTTATGTTTCATTTTACAGAAATGGTCACATTCATATATCCAATTCCATAAGATCTTCTAGAACATTCCCCTCCTTTATAAATCTGAGCTGGTTTCTGGCTGCTCCAAACAAAAATTACGGAGCTGGTTCTGAGTGACTTCCATAAAATGGATGTATTTTTACATTCTTTTTCTGGGACTGGGATAGAACACTTATTCAGGAGAAAGTCACCAACTTGTTGTGAGAAAGCCTTGACTAGCCCAGAAGGAAAGAATACCTAAAAAGAGCCAACTGAGAGAAACTTATACCCTCAGCTGATAGTGAGCACCAATCACCATGTCTTAAAATAGTGTCAGGTCTCAACCCTTCACCCACCACATTTGGACCTAGTGAAAGAGATGCCATATATCTCTAGATTCTGCACAAATTGCACATTCAGGATTTCTAAAATGTTTAATCACTGAATTAAGTGATTATGATGGAGCTATCATGGTCATAGGGCTCATAATGGAGATTCTGAGTGATTCCTGACTTACCCTGATGAGGGACTCAAGTAACGGCTGCAGAGAGCCAGTTTCTTAGTCAAGCTTTCCTTCTTATTGACTCCTCAGAGAAGTTCTTCCTTTCTGGAGCTAAGATTGCTGGAATAATGAGTTAGAGCTTTCTAAATACAGTCTGTATGGAAAGGGCAACCTCTGTGACCCAGGAATCCCCACAAAATCATTGTGCCACTTGGGCTATGAAATCCACCTTTCATGGAACGAGAGAAATAGTTGAGTATATCTAGCTCATAAGCTAAGTGCACTGGGGAGGGAATAGAAAAATGCTGCTCTGGGGAACAGCAAGATCTCACATTTAGAATTAAGAGTGTGATGAGTTCTCAAAAGTCAAGTGCTACTATTGGTTAAAAGGTTGTTTGATAATAAATAACCAGAAAATATATTTTTAAAAATAAGTTGAAAGCAGATATCAACTATAAATTACTCAATGTATATAAAAATTAAAAAATGAGTGCTGAATGCTTAACTTTTACAGTGTTCTAAGTGATTTCCATGTACAAATTTATCATAACCATCATAATTATTACAAGATAAAGACTGTTAATATTACTATTTTGCAAAGTGAAAGCAAGACAGAAATTAGAAGATGACCAAGTATGTATGACTAATAAATAGCAGAGCTGGGATTCAAACCAAAGCAGTCTGCCTACATAGGTAGAATTTTGGTTACTGTGCTATAGCAACTGGCAATAATCTTTTTTGGAGGTTAAAAATACAAAAATGAACAAATGGGATATCTCCTAAGAAAAAACTTTCTACTAAGAGAGGACAATATGTCAGTACCTCATTGAAACTTAATGTGCCAATTTCTCTAAGGAAAGTTAAAGTCTCTATAAAGGGCTTCCTACTTCTTGGGTGGAGACAAACAGAAATTCTAAAGACAAGACATTGCACTCTTGAGCTATCAGTGAGAAAAAGAAGGGGTACTTCAGGTAAAATACGTGAGGATAGATTGTGTGTTATTTAGTTCCTGGAGGAGCAACTGTGAGGACGTAGGGTGCATTAGTAAACAACAAACATATGGCATTTTGCTCACTGTGGAATTTACATGTGATCAGCATACCAGGGATGCTGTCCATACCTTTAATCCTTCCAGGAAGGCTGGGAGCCTGAGACAGCTAAGACAACTAGCTTTGAGGGGAGTTTTGTGTTTCACTAGCATTGCCAAAGAAAAAGGTCAACTTTGATTTTAGTTGTTACTACCCACAAAACACCTAGAAGGCTCCGAAAGACTCAAATGAAAACCTTTCTCCCCTCAGCTAAGTGTGTTGATATAGACCAAGTTAAGCACAAAACCGACAGAGGTGTGTGTGTGTGTGTGTGTGTGTGTGTTACCCTTGCATAAAGCATGTGTGTAGTATGTGCCTGGTTATACTTATGTGTGACAAATATCAGGGAATAAATAAAGCAATGGGGTTTCATTCCTTATTGGAAGATTAGCCATCCAAAGCTTGGAGAGTCTAGCTGAGAATTATTCAGGGAAGAGGTTGGCATTTTAGTTTTCAATAAATGACAAACTTTATTAGAGAGAAAGAAAAAGTGGATATATCCTGTTCTTTCCCATAGTTCTCACAAGGCAGGGAGAGTTCAGTGGAAGAATAGAAGAGGGAAAGAACAAACATCCCTTCCCCGTGGATAATTGAAGTGATCTGTGCTGCTTTATTGGGAAAAAATATCCCCCCTTTTAACTGGCATCCTCAAAATTATGTACTAAAATTTTCCAAAGAAAAATCATACCATACAACATGAATTTTAAGGAAAATTATTGCTGTCATCTCTTCTGAAATCTGAGTTCTGGGATTTAATTCAAAACTTGACTACCCCCAAAGAAACTATGTTTATTAACTTTTACTCCTTGTACTCTGAAAAGTTACACTCTATTCTATTTAACAATCTTGCTAATGTTTGTGCTTTTGGTATACAAAGTTGTTGTACTTCTACCACCACCACAGTACAAACCCCTCACTATCAAATCCCTATCTCTTCTAATCTTCTCCCCGCCCCACCCCTGTTCTAATTTTCCACCACCACCTTAGTAACCTGGGTTCTGTTGTCAAAGGGTTTGTTTTCATTCACCATTGTACATTCCCTTTTGTTCTTTATATACGACATAAAAATGAGACCATATGGCAATTATCCTTCTACATCTTGTTTTGCTTAATATGACAGCCTCTTGTTCCATCCAAATTGTAGCAAAATGCAGGATTTCATCTTTTCTTATACTTTGTAGTATTCTATTGTGTATACATATATATGTATAAATATATAATTTCTTAATTTACTCATCTTTTGTTGGGCATTTGGATTGCTTCAAATCTCAGGCACTTGCCGTGCTTGTGGTAAACCTCCGTTTGATCTTCAGTGCCACACACCATCACAGAGCACCAACTTGAGTAATCCCTGGGCAAGCAAAACCCTGAGTGCATGAGTATGGTCCCAAATCCTTCGAGAATTATCATTTTTCACAAAGCTACAGAATTTTCAAGGTATGAGTTAGCACCTTTATATGCCAGAGGACACCACCAATGTTCCAGTCATATCCCAAAGGCCCTTTTACTCATTTCTCCTTTGTGTCAACACATAGCCCCCCTTTCACCTTTTATAGCACCATCATTCTCAACCATATTGGAAGTCAGTTCTGTTGGGTTTGGGCCAGTTTGCTTGATTTAATTACTTCTATTTGTGGTCTATATTTTAAACTCAGTACTAACATACATATCTTGAGAATTGTCAGAAGAGCATCAGTGATCCATATTTACAGCACACAATGAATAAATCTTCTAACCTTTTAAAGTTGAATTTATTGTAGGTCAATTAACAGGATCCTACTGGTCAAGTCTTCTTGACAAACCTGCTGCTTATCATGAGCACAAGTTTCCTTCTCCCACTGGGCCTTTTCTTAACCACATACCTAAGCAATTGATGTATTACTTTTGTTAGGTCAGAAGGTAATGAAGGAGCTCAAATTTCTAATTAGAAATTATAAATTTAGAAATTTGAGCTTACTCTGATTCTGAGCATGACATTTGGTTCTGGTTACCTCATTCCTGAGGCTTAATGACCACTTCCAGTAAATGGGTCTTGTCTGAGCACCATGTCCTTTGGGAACTATTCTAACATTAGGTATGTTGTAGCTATTCTGAAGTATATCCAGTCCAGTATGTAGGCCTCTGATTCAAGGTGTGCCTTCTCTACACCCAGTTTTTTCATTTTCCTCATTCATTATTTGTCTCCCAGCAACTCTGAGAACAGAATTCTCATTGGCAAATTCTGGTTAACCGGCAGGAATATACAAACTTTCCTGGGCCATCATGGTTCTAGCACAGTTGTTCAGAATGCTTTTTTTAACCTAAATGCTCTTTTGCCTAAATTTCCTACACTCGCGGTGGGGGGCAGTCATCAGGTTAGAGGTCCAGTACTTACCTGCTTGCCACATTCTTACTGCACAGAGCATTATAGGGGATTTGTGAGGAGCAAAATAGAAACATTAGAAATTCTGCCAATGGAATTAAGGTTGATTATTCTGTGAGTCTAAAGAAGAAAGCAAACTGGCAAGAAATATTGTACAACTGCTGCCACAAGGAGGAAAGTGAAATCTCAATTTCTCTGGTTGGTTGGTTGCAATTCTATGGTAAAGACTATCATCTGATTATAAATGGAAAGGCTTAAAAGGTTCCTCTTTTAAGGAAAGAGAAGGTGGGGGGCAGCACTATACAAACACACAAACAAAAGCATACAAGAAGTAAATGAAATCACTGATTCATGATTCTGTTACAAAGAAAATATATAAGTGCCAGTCTATCATTCAACAAAATTTTGTGAAATTGTGTATAAATCTTCTTTGTATAAATCTCTATCAAGTAACTTCCCAGTAAAAGATAGATTTGTATGAAAAAATAGAAGGACATAGAACAGTCTAGTCAGCAACAATAAAAGTAATATTTTGGAGAAAATGGAGAATGTTAAGATATGCAAGACCTAAAATATTTTATCTTTTTTACATGTATAAGATTTATATCATAAAGTGGCAGTTTGCTAACAAAACAAAAACAAATTTATAGTGATTTTTATTGTGCTCATTTGTTTTAAAGACATATTCTTGATGTCTGCTTAATGTTTGTGCACAAGTGGAGACCTCATGATTGGTTAGTCTGCCTCTGAATTTAGTGATTGTCAAGTGTGTATGATTCAGAGTGCTGGTGGGCTTAGATCTGGATCAATCTAGAGAAATGAGGGGATTCAAAGCTGGATGTTTAGGACTGCTATGACTTTAAACCAAAGTACTTAAAACAGGAAGTTAAAACTGGAAACACATGGTGAACATTTCACCAAATAGGGTACAGGCCCAACCTCAGCCTCCCTTCACCTCCTTTTGCTCCCCCAAATTCTTCCTATCATTTATGGTGGTGAAAGACAGACAGGACTCTAATTGCTCACTAATGAACATGATTAAAACCTGGTAATGATTCATCCTGCAGGTTCAACCCTGCAGAATATATTCTGATTTATTATCTTTGACCTTGTAGTTGGGGCTTGGACATTGACAGACTTTCCTTGAGTGGAGGGTGTCAATTTTCTTGGGAACGGCAGATACCTTTAAATTGTCCCACTTGGAGGCTTACGATGGTCTTCTGTAGTCAGAAATGCGCCCCCACCTCCATAAATGGGAGTAAAGTCACTGCATCCCCTTGAAGCCTCTCTGAACTGGCAGAAGCAGCAGTTGATGAGTATGAACAGAAATGCATTGTTTTCTATGTGATTTGATTAACGCTGTGCTGTTGACTCTTTACCGTCAGACAAGATTATATTACAGTCATGACAAGTAGTTAATGAATTTACATTGACTAATCCATATAATGCTAAAGATTTTTCTGTCAGGATTAATATAGAAAATGTGCAGGACAGTGTCTGATATGTCTCTGCTTCTCACAACAATATGATCCATGTCTGGTGTTTTATGTCCCATGATGGGTGCTAAGGGCAGAGGGTAAGGGGACACCAGAGTTGAAAACTGTTTGGATAATTTTGTAAACAAATGCCAAGGATGATCTTTCTGAATAGCCATCACTATCTTACGTTCTTCTCAATGAACTGGGGTCAAGCATCTTTGAGAATCCTCAAGAGACCCCATGTATTTCTAGAAATGGCAAT
Organism: Sorex araneus; assembly: GCF_027595985.1. Taxonomy (NCBI): domain Eukaryota; kingdom Metazoa; phylum Chordata; class Mammalia; order Eulipotyphla; family Soricidae; genus Sorex; species Sorex araneus. Next base: position 114,699,253 of record NC_073304.1, read on the forward strand.
GTATTTTTCTTCCCTTGTTTGCCTAGTTTCTTATCTCTGCTTTTCCTTCCCCTTCATTCCTCTGACTAGTCTACTTAGCATGATTCTAAACTCTTGTCTTGCAACTGGGAGTGTATGGTGAGAGGGTTCCTACCATCATCTTCTTGCTAAGCATAATTTGTTTCAGATTACTTTTCCCAGAAATCTGGCTCCAAGCTTACCATGGTCCAGCAGACCTTTCTAGACTACCTCATTTCCATTATCTTTTCTTAAATGTGAAGCTTATTGATGGTTGTCACCAGTGAAAGGCTTAAGTAATACCCATCTGAATAAATCAGATGTTTACTAGAGCATACATTAGCACCAAAGGAATGTCGAACATTCCAGCTCACCACACTATCAATCAAATCTCCATTGAATTACATAAGTCTGCTTTATCTCCTAGCACAATAAGTTTTTATCCTTGATTTTTAAAAAAGTATGCATGGTCTACGTTTCAAGAATCAACGATACCTCTTCATGTCATCTCCAGCAGGTTCCTGTTCTCGTCAATAGTCAGAAGTACAACACTTATAAATGGGGTGTCGCAAGTTGATGCAGTCATTGTGGTATCAATTCTCTGAGAAGAGACTCTCTTAGTACCATAAAAGTTATTATCATCTGTATGTTTTTGGGGTACTGTCTCTTTATATCCTCTCCCCAGTCTTACATGAAATTATTGTTGTTGTTTTTAAATTTTTTTATTGAGTCACCATGTGGAAAGTTACAAAGTTTTCAGGTTTAAGTCTCAGTTATGCAATGCTCGAACACCCATCCCTTCACCAGTGCACATATTCCACACCAAGAATCACAGTATAGCTCCACCCCGCACCACCACACCCCTTGCCCCCCCAACACCCCTAGCCCCTCCCCACCCTTAGCCCCCCCACGCCTCTGTAACTGATAAATTTCACTTTACTTTCACTTGGATTACATTCAATATTTCAACAAAACTCACTATTATTGATTGGAGAGTCTCTCCCCTAAAGTCGGACCTGCTGAAAAGGAAGCATTTGATAATTTGTTTTCCATTGCTGAGAATGAAGAGGTATGAGGTCGAGTGACCACACTTAGCGGCCTCACGGTTTTGGGTTTCTGTATTTTAGTATTTTAATAACTAAGTCCAGAGAGATATCTGCCAGAAGTTGCATGATTGCCAACTTGTACTTCTCAGTTACATTATATTCCACATATGAGTGCAATCTTTCTATGTCTGTCTCTTTCTTTCTGACTCATTACACTCAACATGATACTTTCCATGTTGATCCATGTATATGCAAATTTCATGACTTCATGTTTTCTGACAGCTACATAGTATTCCATTGTGTAGATGTACCAGGGTTTCTTTAACCAGTCATCTGTTTTGGGGCACTCTGTTTTTTTCCAGATTGTGGCTATTGTAAACAGTGCTGCAATAAACATAGAAACACAGATGCCATCTCTACTATACCTTTTTGCCTCTACGGGATATATTCCCAGGAGTGGTATTGCTGGGTCAAATGGAAGCTCAATTTCTAATTTTTTGAGAATCGTCCATATTGTTTTCCAAAAAGGCTGAACCAGTCGGCATTCCCACCAGCAGTGAAGAAGAGTCCCTTTCTCCCCACATGCACGCCAACACTGGTTGTTTTTGTTTTTGGGTATGTGGGCCAGTCTCTGTGGTGTGAGCTGTTTTGATCTGCATCTCCCTGATGACTAGTGATGTGGAGCATTTTTTCATGAGCTTTTTGGCCATTTGTATTTCTTTTTTGAGGAAACTTCTGTTCATTTCTTCTCCCCATTTTTTGATGGGGTTGGAGGTTTTTCTCTCATACAATTCTACAAGTGTCTTGTATATCCTGGATATTAATCCCTTATCAGATGGGTATTGGGTAAATATTCTTTCCCATTCTGTGGGCTCTTTCTGTATTTTGGTCACTTTTTCTTTTGAGGTGCAGAAGCTTCTTAGTTTGATGTAGTCCCATTTGTTTATGTTTGCTTCCACTTGCATAGTCAGTACTGTTTGTCCTTAAAGATGCTTTTAGCTTCAATGTCATGGAGAGTTCTGCCTACATTTTCTTCTATGAACCTTATGGATTCATATCTGATATTGAGGCCTTTGATCCACTTTGATCTGATTTTTGTGCCTGGCATTAGATAGAGATCAGAGTTCATGTTTTTGCAGGTAGCTATCCAGTTTTCTCAGCACCACTTGTTGAAGAGGCTCTCCTTGTTCCACTTTGCATTTCTTGCCCTTTTGTCAAAGATTAAGTGGCCATATATTTGGGGGTCTGTGACAGGATATTCAACTCTGTTCCATTGGTCTGCGGGTCTGTTTTTATCCCAATACCATGCTGTGTTAATTACTACTGTTTTGTAGTAGAGTTTGTAGTTGGGGAAGGTGACACCACCCATCTTCTTTTTTTCAAGGATTGCTTTAGCTATTCGTGGCGTTTATTGTTCCATATAACTTTCAGGAGTGTTTTGTCTATTTCTTTGAAAAATGTCATGGGTATCCTGATTGGGACTGCATTAAATTTGTATAGTGCTCTGGGCAGTATTGCCATTTTGATAATGTTAATTCTCCCTATCCATGAGCAGGGGATGTTTCTCCACTTCCTAGTGTCCTCCTTTATTTCTTGAAGTAGTGTTTTGTAAGTTTCCTTGTATAGGTCCTTCACCTCTTTGGTTAAGCTGATTCCAAGGTGCTTGATTTTCTGAGGTACTATTGTGAACGGGATTGTTTTTTTAATGTCTCTTTCTTCTCTTTCATTATTTGTATATAAGAAAGCCATGGACTCTTGGGTGTTGATTTTGTAGCCTGCCACCTTACTATATCGACTTATTGTTTCTAGGAACTTTTCTGTAGAGTCTTTAGGGTTTTCCAAGTATAGTATCATATCATCTACAAATAGTGATAACTTGATCTCTTCCTTTCCTATGTGTATGCCCTTGATATCTTTTTCTTGTCTAACTGCTAGGGCCAGGACTTCCAGTACTATGTTGAATAGGAGTGGCAAAAGCGGGCAACCTTGCCTTGTGCCCAATCTTAGAGGGAAGGCTTTCAGTTTTTCCCCATTGAGAATGATACTTGCCTTGGGCTTTTGGTAGATGGCTTTGACTATATTGAGGAAAGTTCCTTCAATGCACATTCTGCTGAAAGTTTTCACCATAAAGAGTGCTGAATCTTGTCAAATGCTTTCCCTGCATCTATTGATATGATCATATGGTTTTTATTATTTCTTTTATTAATATGATGAATTACATTGATTGACTTGTGAATATTAAAGCATCCTTGCATCCCTGGGATAAATACTACTTGGTCATGGTGTCTGATCTTTTTGTTCCTCAAGCTTTTGTGAATGGTGTGTGATATAGCTTTAATTTCATTTTTTTTCGAGGTGGCTATCCAGTTTTTCCAAAATCAATTGTTGAGGAGGCTTTCCTGGCTCTACATAAAGACACTACTATTAATTAACTGGCCAGAAATCCAAGGGTTTATGTCTGAGCTCTCAATTCTGCTCTGTTTATCTAAGAGTCTATCTTCTAGTAGTACAGTTTTGATTACTATAGCTTTGTAGTATAATTTAAAGTCAGTAAATTTATTGTCTCAAATTTATGAGCATAAATTATTTTTCCGTTTTCAAATTGAAGTGTCTTCTTCAATTTCTTTCAATAGTGACATGGTTCTTGATGTGTAAGTTTTTCATATCCTTTATTAAGTTGATTTCTAGGTATTTGCATTTTAAATACTAATTTAAATGTTTTTTGATTACTTTTAGTTTATTTTTTGCATTTAGAAATGAAACAAATTTTGGGGGCTGGAGCAATAGCACAGCGGGTAGGGCGTTTGCCTTGCACATGGCCAACCTGGGTTTGATTCCTAGCATCACTTATGGTCCCGTGAGCACCGCCAGGAGTGATTCCTGAGTGCAGAGCCAGGAGTAACCCCTATGCATCGCCAGGTGTGACCCCAAAAGCAAAAAATAAAAAATAAATAAATGCATCAATTTATTTTATTTTATTCTTTTAATTTTTTTTTAATAAGTGAATTACTATGAGGGTACAGTTACAGATTTATACATTTTCATGCTCATGTTTCCCTCATACAAAGTTCGAGAACCCATCACCTCACCAGTGCCCATTCTCCACCACAAATAAACCCAGCATCCCTCCCACCCTCCCCAATCCCATCTCCCCCCCAACCCACCGTGTCACTGTGGCAGGGTATTCCCTTTTGTTCTCTCTCTCTAATTAGGTGTTGTGGTTTGCAATAAAGATGTTGAGTGGCCATTGTGTTCAGTCTCTAGTCTACATTCAGCACGCATCACCCTTCCCCTGCAATGCTTCCAGCCACATTTTACTTGGTGTTCCCTTCTCTGAGCTGCCCTCTCCCCAGAATGTGAGGCCAGCTTCCAAGCCATGGAATCAACCTCCTGGTACTTATTTCTACTATTCTTGGGTGTTAGTCTCCTACTCTGTTATTCTATATTCCACAGATGAGTGCAATCTTTCTATGTCTGTCTCTCTCTTTCTGACTCATTTCACTTATCATGATACTTTCCATACTGATCCACCTATATGCAAAGTTTATGACCTCATTTTTTCTAACAGCTGTGTAGTATTCCATTGTATAGATGTACCAAAGTTTCTACAACCAGTCATCTGTTCTAGGGCACTCGGTTTTTTTCCGGATTCTGGCTATTGTAAACAGTGCTGCGATGAAATATAAGTGCAGATGTCATTTCTAAATGCAACAAATTTTGTGCACTGATTTTTGTAGCCTGTATTTTGCTGGATCAATTTACTTTTACTTTTTCTTTTTTTTAAGGTCTTGTATGTACATCTTCAAGCCATCTGCAAATAATGATAGTTCTACTTCTCTTCCAATTTTCATGTCTTTGATTTATTTTTCTTGCCTTACTGCTAGTGTGAGGGCTTCCAAATATGTAATGAATAATAGTAGAGAAAGTAGACATCCTTCCCTTTGTCTGAATTCAAAGAGAATGTTTTCAATGTTCTGTCTAATTACATTGAGTTTCAGATGTGTTTGTTGGAAATGATTGTAACTATCTTAATATATGTTCCTTTGTATGCTTATTTTGATCATTATTATCATGAATAGATGTTGACACTTGTCAAATGATTTCTCTTACCTATTTATGTGATCATATGATTTTTATGCTTCCTTTTCTTAATATGGTAAATAGCAATATATGCAATCAATTAAAGAGAGTTTTTGACAAAATATGAATACTGGACAATAGATTGGGCGGTGGGTAGGGTGTTTGCTTGGGATCTGGCCAATCCAGGTTTGATTCCCCAAATCACATATGCCAGAAGTGATCCTTGAGTACAGAGCCAGATATAAGTCCTAAGTACCTCTGGGGATAGTCCCCCCTCCAAAAAGGAAGAAAAAAAGACATACAAAGACAGTTAAATGTACCATCTTTGCATCCCTGGAATGAATTCCACTTAATCATCTGTATGATCCTTTTGATACATTAATGTTGAATTCAACATTATACTAAGTTTGTTGAAGATATTTGCATCAATGTTCTTCATGGATCTTAGTCTATAATTGTATTATATCAACATGGGTTGGGCATTTGCCTTGCACACAGCCGATCTGGGTTCGATTTCTTCATACCTCTCGGAGAGCCCAGCAAGCTACCGAGAGTATCCCGCCCGCACGGCAGAGCCTGGCAAGCTACCCATGATGTATTTGATATGCCAAAAACAGTAACAACAAGTCTCACAATGGAGATGTTACTGGTGCCCGCTCGAGCAAATCGATGAACAACGGGGAGACAGACAGAGCAATCGACTTTTGGTATTAGGGTAATGTCTTCACAGAGCTGTCAGGAAGGAAGACATGTAGACGGTAAGTAGGCACATGAAAAAGTATTCATCATTATCAGGAAAATGTAGAAAAAATAGATATTATCATATACCAGTGAAAGTGGCACATATTAAAAAAGAGTAGAACAATCTGTTCATGAGGATGTGGTGGCAAAGGAATTCATGGTTGGCAGGGTTGTTGTCTGGTTCAACCCCTATAGAAAACATTATGGTTATTCCTCAAAAATAGAGTCGGGCTAATATATCACCCAAAAACTCCATTTTACATCCCCAAATAGAAAAAAAAACATTAATTTGAAAATATATGTGTTCATTGAGCACTGAGTAAAGCAACCAGGATATGGAAATATCCCACATTTCTCACGGCAGATTAATGAATAAAGAAGTTGTGATATATACATCATGTAGTATATAACACAGTTGTAAGAAAAGATCAACCCTTGTAATTTTCTGAAACATGAATGGAATTGGAGAGTAAACTATGTCAGAGGGAGACAACAAATATCAGATGATCTGAGTCACCTATAGTACATAGAGACACAAAGCAAGGGAATAGGCATTATCAAATGATGATAAAGCTGTGGCCTTAAATTACAAACTTCAGATTATGAAGCGGTGGGAGGAAGGGTGAAGGAAATGAAGTGGTGGTAGAGGTAACATAGGGATGGAAGGACTTATGTATTTTGATAGAGAAGTAATTTTGTACATCAGTACATAAATGTATTAACTTAATCCTATTATAACCATATTACCTAAACTATAATTATAAAATATATATAAAAATATGACTATATACAATTAATTATAAATTGTTGATCTTAGTTTGATCTATGTCTATTAAAATCATAAATTTTATACCATACTAGTCCTACTTATCATCACACTCTGATTATTAAAGGTAGTAAAAATGTATTGTGTTGACTAAATGGAAGCCACTTCTGGAGAAAATGTCTGAAAAGATGCTGTAAGAAATTATTAAGTGAGGAAATAAGATAATGGACCTATGATCTTAGTGGCAGCTGCAACAACTGAGTCATAACTCAAGAATCTATAAATCCAAGAGTTATCTGAAATATGCACAAATTCAGAATATTTGGTTTATATTGTATATACATGAAAGATACGAAAGTAAGAGAGATATCTATGACTGGAAATCATGGCAGTTTGATAGAAAACCAGATCTCAAATAATAATTTTATGACGCATTAGGATAGGTGTTGACTTCTACTGAAGTCATTAGTCGTGTGGGATTTTGCACCTTTTGTAACTTTTACAACCACTTTCTATGATGAGTTAAATCATTACTATATATCTGTTGATAAAATTCAGGTTCCAAAAATCTAATAGCATGCTTCAAGTCACACATGTAACAGTGGTAAAGTTTCTCTGAAATTCTTAAATCTTGAGACTACTGCTCGAGCAGGCCCAGGAGTGTCTCCATTTGTCCTATCCCTGAGATTTTAGCAGCCTCTCTTTACCAGTCCTTCCCAACAGTGCCACCTTAGAGGCTCTTTCAGGGTCAGGAGAATGAGACCATCATTGTTACTGTATTTGGCATATGAATATGCCATGGGGAGCTTGCCAGGTTCTCCAATGCAGGCAGGAAGCTCTCAATAGCTTGCCAGTTTCTCCAAGAGGGAGAACTAGTATATAAGATGCCGTGCGGCTGCAAATGTGGCCATGCACTTCTGGGAGCTTGGTTTTATAGTCTCTGAATGTTGGCTGTTGATGGGATTACACGGTGCCGGGGGCAGTTTGGAGGTGGGACTGCTTAGCTTCTGGAAAATGGGGCATCTGGGCAGAAGAGGCCCAGTCCTGATCCAAGCAGGCTTGGAGATCTCAGCCTTGGGTTCCACACACCTGGGTTCCTCTGCCGGTTCCTTCATATGTGAGGCTCATCCAAGCATGTGGAGAGTGGTCTTGAACATGGCTGTGGCTGGGTTCTGGAGGTCTTCGGCTGCCGGGCCTCTGCTTGGGGAGGGAAGGGAGACTCAACCCACCCCCTCTGAGGGGCCCCGGTGAAGACAGCCAGGCATGGGGCAAGAGACTCTGCTTGAGAATACTGAAGAGGTTAATTTTACCCAAAGTTTTAGAGGCTTTCTGTCTCTTTCCACACCCTTAATGATTTCAGGGGATTTTTGTGGTGTGCATCAGGCGACAGTTGACTCTGTATTTAACACAAAACTAAGATGAAATTATATAAAATAATAATAAAAGAACGAAGTCTTCAGTGTAGAAATGTTTTCTCCCAAACAATCTCATCATTCCAACTACATAATCATATGTACATTTATACTTATATGTACATATGATTATGTACATATGGATTCTTCTGAAGATTGGGTGAAACATTCTCTCACACACATGAACTACAGTTCAAATACTGTTTATTCCATGAAGACTTTTTTCTTTTATAATTGAAATTTGTGTGCTTTGTGTCCTCCGCTGGCCCTCAGATGTACAACAGCATGTTCTACCATTGCAATTACTTGGGTCTATATTCATTTTCCTGCTCCAGACTGTAGGTGCCTAAAGGAAAACAATTAAGTTTTATTCATTTTTTTTTGTTCAAAGCTAATGCTAAATAAATGTTTAAATTTTCGAATGGTGAATAAACCATATAGCTAAATCAATTCTTTGCCCAAGGCTTCATGCCTAACATAGGCCGAAAAACTACTCTTCCAGAATATAAGAACTCAAATACTCATAAATATGCCTTACAAAGTGTTGATTGAGAATCCAGTGTTAGCAGAAATTCTGATGAGTAAGTCAGAATCCTGGTCCTAGTCAATTAAGTCTTATCTGTCTCAGACCCCAAAAGAACTCATCTGGACAGTTGGGAATGTGAACTTCCTCATTTCTGAACATCACAAGAGGTTCATTGTTCAATGAACCTGGTTAGTGGACACATTTTCTCTTATTTTATGCCAAGTCACTGACCCCAGATAGTCTTTCCTAAGAAGGGGTCAGGTTCATTTAAGCCTCCACACCCTGCCTGTTTTGAGCAGCTCCCAAGTGTCTCAACGGCAATTTTCATTTTCCAGCAAGCTGAGCCATGGTCTGGAAGAGCCTCCAGGTACATGTCAATGACTTGTCCCAGCGTGTGAATCCCAGCTGTGGTGCTGGCGCACAGAGTTTCCAGGAAGGCACATAAAGAGGCCAGCTGTAACATTCACACTTGCTCAGAATACATTCCTCCTGTCCCAGTTGATTTGAGCAGAGGACATGGTCAGCCAAGGAAGTAGGCACATTCCCAAAATCCAGCTCATGTGACCAAGGCACTACAGGGAACTTGGTAGAGGCTGCTACTAGTGGTCTTCCCATGGTGACGTTATTAAGCTCCTCCTAGGCACTTTTGGCGTAGTCAGCCTGTCACATAATTGCACTTGGGTGCTATATGATGCTTGTTTGTATGTCTGAGGCTATTTCAAATTGGAAAGCCTTTTTATTCTTTTGTGAATAGTTTTATTTAAAGCAATTTACCTAAAGAAATATAAAGGGAGAGAAAGTAAGAGACAGACATATGCTCAAGAGAAAACACAGACTTGTCCAGAACATAAAAAGCAGAGAAAGTCTTTTGGGAGGTTATATAAAATTTCTCCGAATGGTCTTGGCCTGAGTTTGCCCGCATACAAAAAAACCAAAACATAAAACACTTATCTGGGTGTTGTCACTGAGAAAGCCTTGATGGTCCTATTATACTGACAAAGTGACCTTATGATTCTTTTATAGTTTCACGTTTTCTGGGGGGTGGGGAGGAGTACCCTTCTCTGTGTGGTGCCTCAGTTGAAGCATTTTCAAAGAACTCAGTATTTGAATCTCAAAGAGATGTGTTCTTCATGCCTTTGGGCTAGTTTAGGACTTGAAATTTTCTTAGTTTTGTTTCCAAAAACTCATCACCAGGCTTCCCCTTCCTGTCTGCATGCAAGATTCCCCTCTAGAGACTTTACCCCTTAAATCTTTAAGGGGTACATGGTTGAAAGTCTGTCTTCTATAACTGCTTCTCCACTAGCAGAGAACACGGACTTGTCAATGTAAGTGTTGAAATTTTCCTTATATAGTATTAATGGGTCCCAGGCAATGGTTTATGGGGTTTCAGATTTGTCAGTTTGAAAGAGAAATCAGATAAATTGGACAACATTACAAAAATTATTTGTCCCTAAATGAGGCCCAACTAAGGGAGGGGAGAGGATTTAAGGAGAAAAGGAAGTAATGATCATGACACAAGATTTTATTCCTTTTCTTTTGCATTCTAATGAGACTCCTGTAAAAGAAAATGTTAGCTCTGGTTTCTATTGGCCTTTAGTAGAAAGACAGGTTCAGATAAAAAGACATTGTTACTTAGCTTTAGTTTTTCTTCAAAAGGAGTTAAATCCTAGATTTGATCACAGGAGAAGGTTGACTCATTTTCTATCAGTCTGGTCATTAGTTGAAGTAGATGGAGTTGATTTTATCCTGAAGAGATGAATCCGACTAGAAATCCCATTAAGTTTTACATCAGTGGGAATGCTTAAGATAACTTGATAAGGTGCCTTCCATTTTACTTGATCTGAAGGGATCCAGTTTTTTGTTAAGACCTAACTACTAGACTGAATTATGTTTTGGGTTAATTATCCATCTGAGTGAGACTAAATTTCTATATTTTTAATTGTCTGCTGCACTTGTCCTATATTAATAACATGCTTAGTCAATTTTAGACTTTCTGAGTCCAGTAAGAAATCTGGTAGTAAAGGACCTACTTTACAATAGCTCAAAGGGACTAAACTGAAGTTTTGCCAGGTGAACTATTCTATACCTGAGAAGAGCTTTAGGGAGAACCACATCTTAGAGATTTCTTGACATAATTTCTTGAATATTTTTTTAGAGTGTGTTTAGTTAATCTCCACCTATCTATGAGTTGATAACCTTTAAAGTAGAGATTAAATCCTTGTTGACTTTCAGCCTGAAAGATGGTCCATTGTTACTCTGTAGTGACCTGGGTAAAGCCAAATTTAGGAATAATTTCTTTTTTTTTTTTTTTTTTGCTTTTTGGGTCACACCCAGCAATGCTCAGCGGTTACTCCTGGCTCTGCACTCAGGAATTACTCCTGGCAGTGCTTGGGGGACCATATGGGATGCCGGGGATTGAACCTGGGTCGGCCGCGTGCAAGGCAAACGCCCTACCCGCTGTGCTATCGCTCCGGCCCCAGGAATAATTTCTTAAGTAACATTTTACATCTTTCTCTGACTTTTTAGTACAGGTGGATAATACCTTCTACAGGTAATACTTCTACAGGTGGAAAATACCTTTACCCAGTAAAGGTATCAATTGGGACTAATAAGTATTTGTACCCTGAGAAAACTCCTTCTTGGAGATAGGTTTTAGATTAAAAAATTTCAGGGCATGGGGGCTGGGGCCACACCCAGTGATCCTCAGGGCTTACTCCTGGCCCTGTGTTCAAGGATCACTTCACTCCTGGCAGACTTGGAGAGCCATATGGAATGCTAGGAATCAAACCAGGGTGGAGCACATGCTAAGCTAATGCCCTACCTGCTAGACTATTGCTCCAGACCTTAGTACAATAATTTCTGTCCTCCATAAAACTGATGTGTTCAAAGGACAGGTAATTACCTTCTATGAGAGAAAATTTTATCAAAACATGATTCTTTAGGCTTGGGGCTTTGAAAAATACTAGTTCTTGATCAAACTTGGGAATCTGCCTTTAAACATGACTTAAAGCTATTAAATATCTTACATTTGTCATTGCACTAGATGCCAATGCGCTAGAAAGGAAAAGGATGTTTCTGTTCTTGGGAAGATTCTAGACAAGTTACAGAAGCAAAATCTTCACTTTAGTAACAATAGGAGCATAATTGCAGGACAATAAGGGCTACTCACTACATGGGTTTATTTATACAGGATTCCAGAAACTCTAGAATCCACAAACGGAAATCTTACACACACACACACAGTGTACATACTTATATGTATAGTTATGCTATATACACATGTGTGTGCATATACTCAAGTATACTCTATGAAGTTTACTTTGGAACTAAAAAAAATTATGTAATTATGGTTTTATTATGAATTATAGTGTTCTACTCTCAATTTAGTCTGGTTTTCCAGACTAACATAGGCCAAAGTGATCAAATAAGCTTCATCTTTTTTTTATATCTACCATCTTATTTTCTGAGCTGGAGGTTGTAGTATTCAACAGTATTTGCTGAAATATTATCCATATGAATTTTAAAAGGCTTATATATAAGTGTGAAAAACCTTATCCCTTTGTAAATAAGATTTTGTTAATAAGTATTTTTCTCTCCAAACAAACTGCTGCATCACTGCTAAACTGCCTTTCCTGCTGTGACCAGATTAAGAAAGTATTTTATTTCAAGTGAAATAATACATAATGCACTACCTGCACAATTGTGATGACATTCAATCACAGATACCCATATGCTGCATCTTAACTGAGTCCTTTCCTTAAAAAGAAATTTCCCAAGAGGAGGGAAGGAACTATGTTTCAAAATGATTTAGAGTCCAAACATTCTAGGTTGAACAGAGTCAACATTTTGCCTTATGCATGTTAGCTTCTGGTATCTCAGACTTCACTGGACCATCTTCTAAATGAGGCATATTGTAACTTCAGAGATATACATGCTGATTGAGGATGCTACAACAAATAATTATGATATTGATGAGTCTTCCTATAATTATGTAACATGTTACTCTCTACAGGAAAGTATCAGAAAGTTTATCCTCATGCCACTTTACTGTGTCATCATATATGGGATCTGGGTTCTTCTAGGACAGGTTGGATCTGTTATGTGGGACTGTTTCTAGCAGTGGAGTCTAGCACCGGGGATGATGAATGAGAAATAAAAGCAATGAAGTTTTCAAGTCCTCTCCTAGAAATAGAGAGTTCAGAGAGGATTGTAATTAGAGTAAACTAGAGTTTATGAAGAAAAAAAGACTCAGGGCTGCTAGACAAACACTGTAAACTTTTTACCTCTGGTCTCTAAAAAATGATTGACTAGTTTGGTGCTTTGAGGATAGCACCAATTAAACGAAAGTTTTAGATACAGTCCCTTCTCAGATGTACTTATTTTCCCTTGTCATAAACTTTCCTCCGTACTAGGCACATTTCTCACATTTTCAGTAATCACAAAAGTTTCTTTAAAAAGAGTATAGAGCTTCTAAAACTCGAAGGACAGTTCCTATAATTTGAAAGGAAACCTAAAGTCAGTCCCATCTATGATTCAATACTCAAGCCCAACTATGATGTCTTCCACCTATATTTGCAGGCTGATGAAGATGATAATAATAATCATGTCTACTGACATTCTGGTTATGATTGTTTTC